>NC_089585.1:128626573-128822774 GCF_019320115.1 Miscanthus floridulus | reverse complement strand
CCCAAAAAAGGTTAGGGCCAAGCCCCGACCAACTCCACCCTACAACCCAGGTCTGCAACCTAAGGCCTGCTACAGAGACTCATAAACCGTCAGGGGTCCGTGACCTCTCTGGGAGAGATCAACGAAGCAAGAGGTTGGGGTGATGCGCAATGCGGAACCCAAAGCATGATATGGCTCGGTCATGTAGAAGAGACAAAAGGTCCAAGACCTACGAGTCAACACACGATCATGGAAAACCTCATGACCATAAGCGAAGAGGTCATGGAAACGTTTCCTCGCATCATCAATACAAGAAGAACCCACCAATGACCTCAAGCTAAACCCGCAAGCATGTCCCTCACGACACGGAGGCTCGTCGCCTCCGTAAGGGAAACACCAGCATTGAGAAAAGGGGAACTCTCACCTTAGGTATCCATAAGTATTAAAGCGGTCATGTCACACGACAATGCAAAAGGTACAAAGGATATGGTGCCGCCTCGCTGGTGGCACCACTAAAGCCAAAAGTAGATGTCACGCTCCCATTGCTAGAGCGTGGAGGAAAAGGACGTTGGCCATGATTAGAGGGCCCTCTGTGTGCACCAGGAGACTTCCAGGAAGCACTCTTGGAAAGCATGGAGCCCACCTAGACAACGGGAGCCAGTCCCATCCTCACGATGGTAGGAGGAGACCGACCGATGACCAAAGTGCACCCGCATCACGACTGCACCCTAGTTAGCGTAGGCAGCGTGATAAGGCAGTGCTACTTCATCCTTCTCCCATTCTACGAATGGCACAAGGCAAACGCCAAGTGACCCCCCTCAAAGGTCATGACACATCGCTGGCCAACGCACGGCACCCGGGGAGAAGCCGAGGACGTCCCTAGCCATCGTCTGCTTTGGGCACTTGAGCCGATAAGGTTTGGGGCAAGAAACGGCGGACAGATGGAGGCCCGAGGTCGCATATGACCAAACTCAGCGCCAGTGATGCCTCCCGCTCCTTTGCTCGCAAGTTCCCTTCTAGCACCAACTGTTGGAAGGGGTGACATTGGTCCCGACCATCATCGACAATCCCTAGTGGGACGCCTAACAAGAACCGCATGGTTCCTCTCAAACAACGTTACTCTTGTCTCATCACCCTCTTCAACTCCCAGCCATACAGGAAAGTCGGGGAGGGCCTTGAAATCACAGCCATGGGGTAGATCAAACAGTAGAAGAGTCTCTATTTATGGGCCAGAGCAGACCAAAACCGCATAAAACTCCCACGCTGCATGGTGGGAGAGTTCGCAGGCTAACGCCAGATACCCGCGTGAGATCGAGGGAATCAAAAACCCTCCAAAGAGGTAGGGCCGGTCTAGCGTCGACGAGACCACTCGGCCCCCACCTAGGACATGAACCCCGATACGTAGCACACTAACACGGCAAGGCTTAACATCACGTACCGCGTCGCTAGGAGCAACCTGACAAGACAACAGCAGCCAACCTGCTGCATTAAAGCACCAACACCCATGAAGGGTCGAGCGACGAAGCTCACACGAGCCACAACTATGGACCCCCAAAAGTGCTTCCAATGCGACACGGCCTCTCAGCGCATTTCACCGATCACTTCCGACAGATCGCAAAAAACGCTCAGGAGCTACTGTCGGGGTTACTGGTCGGGGTTATAACCCCCCTAGGTGTCTCAAGGCCACCGATTAGTTAACAGGCCCCGAGGCCTTGCAATTACGCAGCTAGTGAACGGGTCCAAACGGACTCGAGGCCCGAAGTTCGGAGCCGAGAGCGAGCCAGGCCGAACGCTAGGGCCATGGTCAACCCATGACCTCTTCCCCCCCTGCCTTTAGCCGCACGGCGCTCGAAAAGTGCACGACCTCGCCCCCTTCGTGGCCCCTAAAAGGGATGGGGCGAGGTCGAGCCCCGCCAGGTACACCTACTGTGTCAAGGGCAGGCATGCCTCACTAACCCCGCTAGGATTGAGGGGACAACAGTCACCTCGGTCCGATCAGACGCCAGCCCTGCGCCACAAAGATCAGACAAGACAACATCGCCCCGAGGCGATGACGACACGCATGGGGACCCCCCGGCCAGATACGGCCCCGACAAGATGCCATGAACGATCTCACCCACTATGGATAGGATGCACGACAGGGGCCTTGACTTAAAGGCTACCTAGACCGACGAGAGCCACGACCCCCAACAATCGGGATTCATGGCCCTCAGCTCCTCAGCGATGACCAAGTGATCGATGACCTAGAGCGGCTACCTAATGTGGGTACGATGCCCCTCGGAACCAGGAGACGACGACGAAGGCCACGACGGACACCGTGTTGCACAAGACGACTGACGAACCACCATCGAGGCTACAGTACCGTCATAGCCGGCACAGTAGCGCCACGTCATATCCTGTCGCAACGTGGCCAGAAGACCGTGACGATAGCCACAACCGGACGTGCACCGGAAGACGGCGTAGCTTGTAAGCCAAGTTAGCTAGGCTCTCGACCCTTCGGTTGGAAGAACCTCCTCTTTGTATAAGCCCTGGCCCCGAACTCTATATAAGGGCAGCCAGGGCACCCATCTCGGGAAACGGTTCACATCCTCTACCATTCTATTCATTCACCATTGTAGCAGGGCTCCTGGAGCTTTCCTTCGGGTAGCCTTTAGCCTAGCATAGGTCCTTCCATCTCTTCACCATTCTTGCCACCCTCCATTGTAAGAACTTCAGAGTGTTCAAGCGAGGAACACGCACTCGATCATCTCTGAGACTAAACGTAGGGCTCCGGCCTAAATCAGTATAAATCCTTGTGTCTATTGGATGCTACCACCGTCTTACTAGAGCAGCGCGGCAATCGTATAAGTTTACTAGTCTGGTTTACAAAACACCGACAATTGAAAACTCCAAGACATTATGATCGCTTGAGAGCTTACTTCACATATATGACCTGTGCGTATCATCATTATAGCGTCTCAAGGAATCAACGAAGTAAGCATAAGAGAGTTTTCTTAAGGAGAAAAATAGTAACAGAGTTTGTTCAGTTGTTAGGTTATCAGCATATGATTCCTAGCTAGGTCACTATGTCATGCGTGCATGCGCTTGTTTGTATACTAAGTTTTAGTCTTTATAATCTCTGCATGTTTTGCTTCATGCTTACAGGACATGACTACAAATATATTGGTGTGCATCTCCATGATGATCACAAAAAAAAAGGTTGGAAAAAGAACGGCCCTCCATCACGTATATGTACGTCCTTGACCGCTGCTTTTTCTCATTGTGTACCTTTAGTTGCTTCTTTGGTGTAGGACCAGTCAAACGGAATATAAGATACCAAAATTCGTCACTAACCGATTCCATAATCAAGCTCAAGCGAAAGAATCATCTAATATAATATGTAATGCACGCACTAGTCGTTTTGTTTATTCCTAATAATATATATACATCGAGCTACAAATATATTGCTTTTTGATAAACATTATTGTTTCGTTCTTCGGAAAAATGATATTGAACAAGGTTTTGGGTGCCACAAATAGACGCAGATTTTGTTCACTTGGCGAGTTACACTTTGAAGTCTATAGAAATGGAGATCTTTACCAGTCAAGGACCACGGTTAGCACTTGTTCTTTGGAAACTTTTTGATGCCTTTTTCATATATGTTTTTAAAAATTAATTCATCAATGTCATTCAAATAAAAAGCAAGAGTAGGAAAAACAAGTACGATGGAGGAGTGGAGGGCGATGCATATCATATTTTTGAGACTTAGCCAGGCACATGCATGAAGGGCTGGTTGTGTACTTAGAAACATTAGGTTCAAAGCTCAGCTGCAGGTTCTGATTCTCCCGTGCGGTTGACGAATGAGCTTGGAATGAATCAAACGTATACCGAACCTATTCGATGCATAAATGCACGCACACAACCAAAGAATGGACGAGAGCTCGGAATGGCGTGGCCGTGGGGTCCTGAGACTCCCTGCCGTTCGTCCTGCATCTGCATAATGCATGGAGCCTGAAGGCAGCATGCAGCAGCTATAAATAAAACGCAGCCGATGCAACTAATAACACGCACCACGCACACAATTAACTCCATCTATCGATATATAACATCATCTACAGTTCCCCCTCCGATCCTAAGTCTCGCCAATCTCCTTGCAACAAAGCAAGAGCAGCGACCGGAGTACGACGACCCAGCAACTTCCTCGATCAGAAAGAAAAGGTAACTAAAGGATGCGAGCTAGGCATGGCAAGTGGTTTTCAGAACCCTGTTGCAATCTTATCGCATCTTTGCTGCTGTGTTGGGACACACGACACGGTTTAGGTTACCTCTGACTTTCTGTATGGGTTAAATTCCACGACGATGTTGCTCAGGTGACTGTTGCATACAATGTGTATGTGACGACTATGTGAGGGTGGCATCAAAAGGGGGCAGTGTGTGCAATTTAGGTACTCGCTGTTTCCCGTTGACACCGCGTGCGAGCCGTCGTCGTCTACCTTGCACTGCATGCTCAACCTATCCAAGCTCCCCGGCGCAGCCCGCACCCTCCGCAAAAGGGAGTGCGACTGGCCGGGGAAGAAAATTGGGTGGACGCTAGGTTCATGCTGTCGCTCGTGCGCCCCTAGTCCCGATGGGTGTCACGAGATAAAATCATACATCCCGGGAGGGGGTGGCTCCTCCGCAGCACGTGGGCTCTCTGCGCAAGCACATGGCTTGTCTGACTACACGTGCAGCTCAGCTGAGTTGGCTGCGCATCTTCCTCTCACAAGTCCGGCTGCGCATCTTCCTCTCACAAGTCCGGCTGCAAAATTAGGTCTTTGTTGTAGTACCTCCAAATAATTATGAGTCGTTTACTTAGTGAGACCCTATGGCTAAATTCATCTATTGCTTCCTATGAAGTAATATGTGAAATATATATTTATTTATTAATTGATTTTGTAAAAGTAGATAAATAAGGAAAGTTTTAGATATAAAAATCTTTTTTTGATCTAATTGATAAAGTGTGATCTCTTTAACATGGTATAAGCCTTTTTATTTTGCAACTTCACATTACATAATTTAATCAGTGTAATCAACATCTAATGTACGTGGAGCCATTTGATTAGCATGTACATTCACAGGTACTTGACAGCTACACACGTTGCAACATGTTTTAATTTAGAAGAGATACTCTTAATATGCATTTTAGCATCATATTGTATACATGACGAACCTGCTAATTTTTTCTATAGTAGGTATCCTAACGCTATATAACTTGACCTCATGATAGGTTTATATATATATATATATATATATATATATATATATATATATATATATATATATATATATATATATATATATATATATATATATATATATATATATTGACATGAGAGTGATTATTAATATACCAAACTTAAAAACTATGCATAAATAATAATTATTTGTCAAAAAATGAATTAAAATATATAAAATAACCTTTTCTGTATATAAATTGAGCCGCGTGTAAGTACGACAAATCAGCGTGACACCATTCCGTGCCTTGCACTTGCGCGGCAGACAAACGTAGAAAGGGATGGGCCCCACTTCTGTGTAAATCACGGAGGGGAAGGGTTCCCCGATTACGGGATGTTGGTAGATTTCCTTTGTTTTTCTACATTATTTGTTTATTTATTGAATTTAAAAATCTAATAAATCAATAGCTCAGATTGTTTTGAAATATTACCATGTACCGTAGCATTGCCCGCAAAATTAATCCTTCAGCGCTCTTGCCATCTCCGCCTCCGACGAGCGCCACCGGCTGCGTCGCAGGCGCCACTGGCACAGCCACGCCACGCCAGCAGGGCCGGGATGTCGTGTGCACTGTGCCGTTAAGGTCAACTGAATAGCTACGTGTATACTTACTCTTCCTTTTCTCGGGTCATTTCAGAGTTTTATGATTATGTTTTAAAACCTGAAGATATTTTGCCTAAGAGAGATTCTTGCCAGTATGGTAACGTTGGCCATGAGATGAATGCGTCAACGGGGGAGGTGACCCCCTTGATGGACACTGAAGCGAAGCGCCCTGCGCCCCTGCTGCCCCATGGAGTCCCATCTGCGAATCCACGGTTCGACGGCCCGCCCGAGGCTGCGAGCGTGAAAATGGCTAGTGAAGAAGATGAAGTAGCCCTTCCGCTGGCCGCCGCGGCACATGACGTCGTGGTCCTGCGGATGGGATGGCGCTAGCGGCGTGTGCGACGCAGCCGGTGGTTGCTCGTCGGCATCGAAGATGAGGGGATCAATTTTAGAGCCTGACGGGGACTTTTAGGAGACGAGACGCGGAGCCGACTCAAGTAGAGCCGCGTGCCTGCGCAGAGAGCCCAAGCTCCTGGGACGTATGATTTTATCCCGCGACACTCGTCAGCCATCGGGGCTAGGGGCGCACGGGCGACAGCGTGGACCTAGCGTCCACCCAATTTTCTTCTCTAGCCGGCCTTATAAAATGGCGCCCCCCACACCACGTACCTCGCCACCCCACCTCGTGCTCGCAGCAGCTAGCCTCGCACAAACATTTACCACGCTGCACCTGCACGCAGCAGGGGTCGAGAGCGCAGCGCCGGCAGCAGCTAGTGATCACTGGTAGACTGGCAGTGACAGGTCAGGCTTGGCGCCACCGCCTGCCGTCACGTGCGCATCTGCAGTCACGTACACACCACGGGGGTGAAGACTGAAGAGTGAACCGCCTCCTCAATTCTGACCTGGACGCTCTTTGCTTCCATGGACATCCACCAGCAGATTGAGATGCCGGAGAACGTCGTGGCCACGTACTACTACCCGACGGCAGCGCCGGCGGCCATGGAGGTCTGCGGCGCGGAGCTCGGCCAGGGCGCGGGCGACAAGTGCTTCGACGACGACGGCCGCCCCAAGCGCAACGGTAGGTTTCATTTCATTTGAACCGACAGGAGGAGAGGACGGACTGCCGGCCCGGCCGTGTCGACGTGTCGTGCTAGATGTGCATGCTGACGTACGGGCTGTGCTGCAGGGACGATGTGGACGGCGAGCGCGCACATCATCACGGCGGTGATCGGCTCCGGGGTGCTCTCGCTGGGGTGGGCCATCGCCCAGCTCGGCTGGGTGGCCGGGCCCGCCGTGATGCTGCTCTTCTCGCTCGTCACCTACTACACCTCCTCGCTGCTCGCCGACTGCTACCGCTCCGGCGACCCCTGCACCGGCAAGCGAAACTACACCTACATGGATGCCGTCAACGCGAACCTCAGTGCGTGCTCTCCGCCTTCATTCGTTCCTCCTTCATTCTCATCACCAGCTAGAACTACTTACTCTGTGGCCTGTGCATCTCTGAACTGAGAATTTCGTCGATCGAGCAGGTGGCATCAAGGTCCAGATCTGCGGGTTCCTGCAGTACGCCAACATCGTGGGCGTGGCCATCGGGTACACCATCGCCGCCTCCATCAGCATGCTGTGAGTGAACACACAGCCGCGCACGACTTGTCTGCTCTTTCATTTGCGCGTGAATAGTGTGTGACTTGACGATGGTGTCGTGTTGGTGCAGCGCGATCAGGAGGGCCAACTGCTTCCACCAGAAGGGCCACGGCAACCCCTGCAAGATCTCCAGCATGCCCTACATGATCATCTTCGGCGTGGCGGAGATCTTCTTCTCGCAGATACCCGACTTCGACCAGATCTCCTGGCTCTCCATCCTCGCCGCCGTCATGTCCTTCACCTACTCCTCCATCGGGCTCGGCCTGGGCATCGTCCAAGTCATCGGTATATACGCTACGTTCTTGCAAGTTGCAAGCATCAGGTCATCAGCCAGTGCCACAACTTCTTACGATGAATGCAACGCTTGCATATGCAGCGAACAGAGGCGTGCAGGGTAGCCTGACCGGCATCAGCATCGGCGTGGTGACCCCGATGGACAAAGTGTGGCGCAGCCTGCAGGCGTTCGGCGACATCGCCTTCGCCTACTCCTACTCCCTGATCCTGATCGAGATCCAGGACACCATCCGGGCGCCGCCGCCGTCGGAGTCGACGGTGATGAAGCGCGCCACGGTGGTGAGCGTGGCGGTGACCACGCTCTTCTACATGCTGTGCGGCTGCATGGGGTACGCGGCGTTCGGCGACGGAGCGCCAGGGAACCTCCTCACGGGCTTCGGCTTCTACGAGCCCTTCTGGCTCCTGGACGTGGCCAACGCCGCCATCGTGGTCCACCTGGTCGGCGCCTACCAGGTCTACTGCCAGCCGCTGTTCGCCTTCGTCGAGAAGTGGGCCGCGCAGCGGTGGCCGGACTCGGCGTACGTCACCGGGGAGGTCGAGGTCCCGCTCCCGACGAGGCGGTGCAAGGTGAACCTGTTCCGGGCGACGTGGCGGACGGCGTTCGTGGTGGCGACGACGGTGGTGTCCATGCTGCTTCCATTCTTCAACGACGTGGTGGGGTTCCTGGGCGCGCTCGGCTTCTGGCCGCTCACCGTCTACTTCCCCGTGGAGATGTACGTGGTGCAGAAGAAGGTGCCGCGGTGGAGCCCCCGGTGGGTGTGCCTGCAGATGCTCAGCCTCGGCTGCCTCGTCATCTCTGTCGCCGCCGCCGCTGGGTCCATCGCCGGCATCGCGTCCGACCTCAAGGTCTACCGCCCGTTCAAGTCCTACTGATCAGATTCACGGGAGATGCAGCATGTGGTATATAGGCACACATATATATAGCTGTGTCCAAGAAGTACGACCAAGTACACGTCGGAATCCAAAATGCACACGGCGGTATCAAAACCGAGAGGGGAAAAAGTTAGCAGTACTGAACAGTGACACGCTCGAGAAAGTTTCAGTGTGTCGCGCTGTTCTTATGTTGTACGCCAACCTTCCAAAATTACCTATCTTGATCAGTTGCCGACATCGAAGTGTCAAAAATTGGGGAGAGATACGAGATACCGAGAGCTGTGTCACGCTGGCGGAGAACAACAACCTCGATCAGTCGATCGCCTAACTTTGTCGCGAAATTTCACGTCCTCGTGCGGACCCGAGTGGTCGAGGAGCGAAGAGCAGTGCAACTGCAATCCTGGCTCCTGCGGTGTCCTGCGCGAGCGTTTCCCTCCCCGGCGTTCTTTCTGCGCGAGATTTTGGGCGCTGCGGGGAGCAGGGTGGACGCAGCGCTGGTGTCTGGTGTCTGCGTTGCGGGACAAGAACACGCCTGTCGTCGAGCGGCTGGAGCTCCGGGCTGTCCGTGTGTTCGTGTACGCCGTGATGTGGTCAGCGGTGAAGGACCTGGACGGCGGCGGTGGCATCACCACGGACTGATGCTCTCGTCTTTTAGGGTGTACGCGGCGCTGGTGTCTGCGTTGCAGGACAAGAACACGCCTGTCGTCGAGCGGCCGGTGCTCCGGGCTGTCCGTGTGTTCGTGTTCGTGTCCGCCGTGATGTGGTCGGCGGTGGCATCACCACGGACTGAAGCTCTCGTCTTGCAGTTGGCTCTGAACTAGAGTCCGCACTATCAACTGTTGTCACAGATTATTATCTCGTGCGTTGGATTATTGACTTCATTATCATCAGGTTGTTCAGATTGTTGACATGCAATTCAGTTAAGCCTTTTTGTGCCTTTAATGTTTCGGTTCCTCCATTTGAAGCATGCATGATCACTGCACATATCACTGTTGAAGCATCATGTGTGCATGCTGGTTCATTTCTGGTAAAAATAGCATAATTTTCGAAACTATGGTTCGTTTGTTGAGAGCATTGTTTAACTGCTGAATGTCAAACAATGAAAGAACAGTAGCAGCGAATTTCCAAATTTGCATAGGAGGTGTATGTTTTAGATGTCCTCTATCAAATAAATGGACAAAGTTTCAAATTGTGTTTGTAACTTGATGCAGAATGTCTTTGTTCCTTGACGTTTTGAGGATGCTGGAGTTACTTCGAAACCTACAAACTTTGGCTATTACTCTCTCCAGTCAAAAATACTTATCACATTTGGCTTTGCAATAATCTAGGATATATTCTTAGAAACCTTCAAAATTACAACATTTTCAGGTATTTTAAATACAAATCTACACATATAACTTGCATTTTTAAAAACGCAATAACTTTATGTTGCCCTAAATGGCAAGCTTTTTTTACCAGAAGAAACATCTTGAGAATAGTTTAATGTTAGTTTCAAGTTCGTTGTCTGAAATCTCTTACTTTTGTTCTCTTTGTATGAATTATCTGATCTAATTAGTAGGACTTTAGCGCAAAACTATTTTTTACTAAACTTGAGGAAATGATTATGGAATTTCATTGGACTACTGACAAAGATGGCCATTGCATGACATTCTACTTTATGACTAGAAATGCTAAATGGAAAATTTAAACTGTGTATGTGATGTACTGATCTCCAAGATAAAGCAATTGAAAACCTAGTTGCCAAAGGACGAAAGGTTCATCGTAAAACAGCAGTATCAGTTAGTTCAAAAAATATTCAGTTAGTGCAGTGTTTGGCTGCCCTCTGTTTTTGGTCACAATGCTTTTGGTTTTTTTCCGACATCATGGGGAAATTCCACAGAGTATTTTCCACTGTACGTCTGTGTGTAAAAGTTAATGCTGCTCGTTAGTCTCGTGTGGGGAGATTGATGTGTTCTCCTATTTGGACTGCTTTAAATCTTCGTTAGGAAAAATAGAGCACATAATTTCAACTTTGTCATAAAAGAAATAATAATAATAACTAGATGGAGATTACAAATTGAAATTACTACTGGCTACTGTAAAGGAAAGACACAGAACTATATTAAGAGCTAGCTAATGCTGACAATCTAATCTAGTCCCTAAAGCTCATCATGGTCATCCTCATCGTAGGTGTCTGACGGTGCACCGCCGGACCTCTGGTACACAGCCGAGATGACAGGGCTGCACACGTCCTCTAGCTCCTTGAGCTTCTCCTCGTAGTCCTTGTCGGCATCCGAGTTCACGTCGATCCACTCGTTCTCCTCCCTGACTGCCTCCTCCACCTTCGTCTCGTCGGCGTCCATCTTGTCGGCCATGTTGCTGTCGTCCACCGCGCTCTTCACCTGGTAGACGTAAGTCTCTAGCTTGTTGCGCGTGTCGACCCGCTCCGTCGCCTTCCGGTCCTCCTCTGCAAACTCCTCCGCCTCGTGCACCATCCGGTCGATCTCCTCCTGGCTGAGTCGGCGGGCGTCGCTCGTGATGGTGACCTTCTCCGACCTGCCGGTGCCCTTGTCCGCCGCCTTCACGTGGAGGATGCCGTTCACGTCCACCTCGAAGGTCACCTCGATCTGCGGCGTGCCCCTTGGCGCCGGTGGGATCCCAGAGAGGTCAAACTTGCCGAGCAGCTTGTTGTCCTTGGTCATGCTGTGCTCGCCCTGGAACACCATGATGGTCACGGTGGTCTGCCTGTCCTGGTACGTGGTGAACACCTGCGTCTTTTTCGTCGGAATCACCGTGTTCCTCGGGATAAGCTTGGTCATCACCCCCACCCACGGTCTCCATGTCCAGAGTCAGCGTCGCAACGTCGATGCCAACCATATCATCTTTGGCGTGCCCGCTGAGGATACCGCCCTGGACGGCGCGCCGTACGCGACGGCCTCGTCGGGGTTGACTCCTCTGCTGGGCTCCTTGCCGTTGAAGTAGTCCTTGAGCAGCTGCTGCAACTTGGGGATCCTGGTGCTGCCGCCGCCGAGCACGATCTCGTCGATGTCGCTCTTCTGCAGCCGGGCGTCCGCCATGGCCTTCTTCACCGGCACCATCGTCTTCCGGAACAGGTCGCTGTTGAGCTCCTCGAAGCGCGCCCTGGCGAGCTGCTCCGATATGTCGACGCCGTCGAAGAGCGCCTCGATCTCCACGCGCACCTGGTGCTAGTTGCTGAGCGCTCGCTTGGCGCGCTCGCACTCGCGGCGAAGCTTCCCCAGCGCGCGGGCGTCGCCGGAGATGTCCCGGCCGTGCTTGCGCCTGATGAGCTTGATGAAGTAATCCATGACGCGCTGGTCGAAGTCCTCGCCTCCGAGGTGGGTGTCGCCGTTGGTGGCGAGCACCTCGAAGACGCCGTTGTCGATGGCCAGGATGCTGACGTCGAACGTGCCGCCGCCGAGGTCGAACACGAGCACCTTCTTCTCTGGGCCCTTCTCGTCTTTTTTTCTTCTCTAATACGCAAAAGATTTGCGTATCATTGTAATTAAGAAGAAGAGTTTAACTATACACACGACATGCTTCTAATGAGCGTCCTAGGAGATATTACAGTTGTGATTGTTTCGAACTTCGATACTACATAAAATTAAACGACCGAACTAAGAGCAGCGCCGTAACCTACGGAGCTGGGCGTCTCCGCTACAAGCCACACGACCTTGCTCCGTCATCCGAGAAGAGTCTTCTACCAGCCCTAGCATTGGTCACTGGGAACAACATGTCCAGTGCTTCCACTTCGCTCGACGTCAAGTTCCTTGCGAATAAGTCGTCGTATGCTCGCTTGGACGCGGATGAGATTGGAGCTGCCGGTGGTGTAAAGCCCATCCTCCGCATGAGGAGCACCTCGCCCCGATTGGAGGGCCCTTCTCGTTGATGCCGTAGGCGATGGCCGCCGCGGTGGGCTCGTTGATTATGCGCAGCACGTTGAGCCCAGCGATAAGGCCAGCGTCCTTGGTGCCCTGGCGCTGCGCATCGTCGAAGTAGGCCGGGACGGTGATGACGGCGTCTATGATCTTCTCGCCGAGGTAGGCCTCGACCGTCTCCTTCATCTTGGTGAGCACCATGGTGCTGACCTCCTCAGGGCTGAACTCGCGCACGTCGCCTTCCCTCACCTGGACCCGCACGTGCGGCTTCCCGTTCCTCTTGACGACCACGTAGGACAACAACTTCATGTCCTGCTGCAGCACGGCGCCGCTTGGCGTCGTAGATGGTGCGCTCTGGGTTGGCCGCCGCCTAGTTCTTGGCGGCCTCGCCGATGAGGCGCTCGCCGCCGTCGGTGAAGGCGACCCATGAGGGGGTGATCCAGTTGCCCTGGTCGTTGGCGATGATCTCGACGCGGCCGTACCGGTAGACGCCGACGCACGAGTAGGTGGTGCCCAGGTCAATGCCGATCGCGGTGCTGCCGGCTCCTTCACCGGCCGCCGCTGCATAGGACGGGGCCACAAGAAGTAGCCCGGTGACCAACAGCGCAAACAGCAACTTCCACCCTCCTCGAGCCATCGCGTTGCCGTAGTTGTCGTCGTGTTGCGATGTTGGTAACACATGAAACGAGACGAGGACGTGGGTTGGGTACACACCACACCCGCGTCGGTATATAAAGCCACCTGCGGGGCGAGTCCCAATTTCTGAGGTTGGCTGAATTGGAGGCGGTGTCTGACTCACAGCAACGTGCGTTGGCCAACGCGTGTTAGACACGTCGGCCGCGTGATATGAGCCGTTCATGTTTCTAATCGGGCGGTCAGGAGACGACTATGACGTGTTAGGGGGGAGGCATTATATGGGCAGATTTTGTGGTAGTAGGCTATAGTTATGGTTGTTGCCATAATGTATATGTCGGTGCGAAAAGTGATCAACAAGTAAATATTTATCGTTTTGCCGTACGTTGTGATCGGATGTGGCCTAGCACTCAATGACACAGGGTTTATACTGGTTCAGGCAACGTGCCCTATGTCCAGTTTGAGTCGGTCGGTGACTTTATTCCTGAACCCAGGTGCTCAAAGTTTGCTGTGGGGTTACAAATAAATAGGAATAAGATGGGGGTGTTAGAGGTTCGGTCAGACCCTGGACCGAAGGGCCGAGAGTGACGGGAGCTCCTACATGCGCTAAGTATTGAAACGTACGCTCTGTGTAGCTTTAGAGTTCTAGAGCAGTGAAGTTGTTCTAGTGCTCAGAATACCTAAAGCCAGCAGAGAGAGAGTCAGAATTGATCCCTTCGTAATCGATCGTCCTTTTTAGGAGAGAGTGTATCCTTTTTTATAGGTGAAGGGGATGGCCTTATAAGTGAGAGAGAGAGTGAGAGTGTGTGTGCCCTAGTCTTGTTGACCACGCCGTCGGGTACAAGATGGTTTGTCGGCGTCCACAATACTGTTGACGCCCAGATGCATGTGGTAGGCTCCATCGTGTTTTTCTGGTACGGCAAATGTCGACGTCTATCATAATGTTGGACAAATGTCGGCGCCCACAACACTTTTCGTGTTCTGATATGTCTGAAAGGTCGCAAAGTACTCCTCTGGCATAGTCTGACAGTACTGTCCTGCAGGTGTATAGGGTACGGTCCTCGGTATTGCGGTTGACTTGAGCGCCTTGCCTTGTCTGCTCCGTCTGATTCTTAGGTCCTTACCGAGCGGGCGTCCCCGTTCGGTCGTTCCCAGTCGGCTCCGACCGCGCCAGTTGGAGAAAGAGCTGTAAACAGAGGTTCGGTGCACTTTTCGGTCGAAGAGGTGGTCTAAGTCGGAAGCGAGCGTCATTCCCTCCTTGGCCAGGCCTTCCGGTCGGAGAGGCGGGTCGGAGTCGTAAGTGAGCGCCGTTTCCTCCTTGACCGGGCCTTCTGGTCGGAGAGACGGGTTGGAGTCGAAAGCGAGCGTCGTCCTCTCTTTGGTCAAGCCTTCCGGTCAAAGAGACGGGTCGGAGTCAAAAGCGAACGTCATCCCCTCCTTGGCAAGGCCCTCTGGTCGGAGACTGAATCGCTCTTCCGGCCTGTCGTTAGGTCTCTAGGCCGGCCCAAAAGTTACGCGTCGTTCACAACGTCGTCTGCTGGGCCGAGCTTTTGCTGGGAAGCAGGCCCATTAGGAACCCCGGATTTATGAACCCGACAATATATGAACTAGGTGGTCTATATAGGCAGCTTTTGTGTTAGAGAGAAGAATTATTTGTTTATTTCTTATGGACAATTCATAGGACTATAGAAGCCTTTAGCTATAGATTACTCTATAGATTACCTCCATAATGTTTTCAGCTAGCTAGAGAATATTCTAATGCGACTTATCCGCGACCCCTCCCCACTTCACCGCAAGCCATCTTCCCGCCACAGGCTCAAAAGCAAGCGACTCCCACTCCCACCCACTCACACGCACGGCCGCAGGCAGAGGCAGCAGGATGTGGTCGGCAGCGGCGGCGGCGGCGCGCGCGGTGTCCGTGTCCGTGTCCCCGGTCCCGACGCCGTCGCTCCTCAGCGGCCGGCGCGGCGTGCCGCGGGGCGGCCGGGGGGTGGTGTCCGTGCGCAGCTCGTTGTTGGACTTCGTGGGCGGGGACCTGGTGCGGCCGGACCTGGGCAAATGGCTGGACGACGTTGAGAAGCACAAGGCGCTGGCCATCTACCCGCCGCACGAGGGTGGCTACGAGGGCCGCTACCTCAACCGCCTCCGCTACCAGGGCTACTACTTCCTCGACCTCTCCGCGCGGGGGCTCGGCGATCCGGAGACCACGCTCACCAAGGTCCACCCCGTCTGCCCGGTACGTACGCACGTTTTTTTTTTGTTCTTTCTTTGTTCTTGCTGTTGTTGTTCCGTGACCATTGGTCGGCGGCGGCGCCAACGGGGAGCGGCCGATCGAAGAACTGACTCGATCGGAGTGGTGCCGTGACTGCAGCCTAGCCTCGGCAGGCAGCCGGTGGCGCGGTGGTACTTCCCGCCGGAGGTGGACTACAGGCTCAGCCTGCTGCACCCGGACGCCAAAGGCCTCGTCGTCTGGATCATGGAAGCCAAGGTGCAGTGGCTGCTTGCACTCACCTCCATCGATCGGGACTTTTTTACTGAGTACTCTGTTCTTGAACCTCTTCTTTTGGCCTCTGATATGTATGCAGGTTCTGTCCAAGGCCGAGCTGCAGTTCCTGGCCATGCTCCCAGACATCCGCCCCAAAGTCAGGGTGATCGCAGAAGTCAGCAACTGGTACATGCGTTTCTTCTATCTCCAATTCTCCATGTTCAATTTCCCACAACACGGGAGCACTTGTGGCTAAACTATTATTACATGATCCTGTTGGACGCGTGCAGGAGAAGTTTTGTTTGGAAGCCACTGAAGCAAATTGCAGGCCTTGAGCCGAACCCGGACGCGGAAGAATGATCAAGCAACATGTCTGGGGCAACTACAGCTACACTCAAATTGCTTCTGGGAGATCTCTCCCTGCCATTCTTGCAGCTTTGCACTGAATGAGAGAGGCAATTAATAAAGATGTGCATACATTTTGGCACAAAATTCAGAAGAGAACCACTGCAAACCATGTAAAAATTTGGATATGTCTAGGTGAGATTAAGTTGTTTTTGCCCCTCCTGTGAACTGAATTTTTCCTATAAAATTGTACTGTCTTCTAGCTATATTTACACAGTCTTATTACTATATTTACAATAGTTTCTTCCGTGTAATTTATTGGACAGAGTGATATAAGTCAGAAATAACACAAATATATGCCAAATTTTTCAAACAAAAATACAAATTATTTCTATGGATTCCAGACATCAAAGAAATATATATCAAATTATTCACAAATTCTTCACAAATTTAAAAAAAATACAAAATCTTCATAAAATTTCGAAATGCCGCGCCACGCTGCCGACACCGACGCCAACACCGGGGACGGCGTAGCGTCCGGCCTCGGCTAGTACTGTGAGATATGGTACTGCCACATCTGTTGTTGTTGCTGCTGTGTCGGCGTGAGTTGCTGCAGCTACTTTATCATCATCGCCGACGAGGTCGCGGCGTGGAGGCCAAGGCGGGGGCGGCATGACGCGGGCGGTAGATCGGGCAGCAGCTCTTGGGCCGGAGTTAGATCCAACGCTGAAAAATTCGGTTGAGAGTGGCAAATAAATCATACGGTTGACGTATAGCGTTTCCGAAAAAATTCCATATATGTGAATTCAAGTACAGATCACGGTCGCACGCAACGCGTTCAGACTTCAGATAATTAGACAGGCGGCGCACACTTGTCCGGCACGCCGGCCGGCCGGCCTGCTAAGTTTTCAGCGGCGCAGGTACACGAGGTCGGTGCGGAGCAGGAAAGGGTAGCCGATGCCTTCCTCCTGGACGGGAACAGCACAGGAGGCTCACCACGAAGCCGATCGCGAGCGGCACGGTGTTGACGACCTTCCGGGGCACGCCGGGGTAGTAGCACAGGACCACGTCGTGGTGCGAGGCGGCGAACGTCACGAACGCCACCAGCGCCAGCGTGGTGTGGAACAGGTCCGACCACCGCAGCCTGTACCGCTCCGGCTCCCTCGGCCCCTTCCTCCTCCGGTGGCTGCCGCCGCCGCAGCAGAACGTGCGGATGCCCGTGGGCGTGGCGACGCCGTACCGGAGGCGGCCCGAGGCTGAGCGGAAGCTGTCGGTGAGCGTGAAGACGACGCAGGACGCGGCGCACAGGGCGACGAAGGCCGTGGTCAGGATGCGGTTCAGCCGGGTGCACTTGCCGTCGTCGGTGAGGAGAGGGGCGAAGATGGCGAACGCGAGGATCGTGGCTGTCGGGAGGAGCACGTTCAGGCGCGCCGTGCCGCCGAGGACCAGGTTGAGGACCACGATGAAGCTCCTGCTATCGTCGTCGTCCTCGTCATCCTCGTCTTCGCGTGGTGGATCGGCGACATCGTTGCTCGCTTGGTCAATGAGGACCTTGCATTTTTTCCTTCTCCGCCATTGATGTTGAGGTGAAGAGTGCGCGAGGAAGGTTGGGATGAGACGAGCTCTGACAAGCTCAACTAAAGAGCCGCTAAACTGAGCGACAGCTGAAAAGAATCCACCTTCCGGCATTCTTGACGAGTTGAGTTGGACATGAACGAAAACGAATTGCTTCAGCATGAATAGCGAGGCAAGTGCCTTCCCCTCGCACAGAAGCAACGAACATAAGATGAATGAATTGCAAAAAACGCAGATCAGCAACCAGACCACAAGTGGATGGGCGGCAAAGTTTCTTCAAGGAGCCTTCTTCAGATTCTTTCCCTATCTTCTAATTTTCTATCCAAAGAATACAACAGTTACTGTGTCGCTGCAAACGGGTCTTGTATGCCACCGTGGTGTGTATCAAAAACTGAATCTAAGCCCATTCTGGGCATTTCGAGATGTATAACAGAGGTTCCCCAATACTCTACACCGGTGTCTCAAAAAATTACAAGGGGAGTGGCTTCTTTACCTTTTGGAATCCTAAAACACAATCTACAAAGGTGTGTATCAAATGAAAGAATGGCTGAGCATGGCCACAGATCACCAAGCATTATAGCGTTGATCGAAATGATTCTGTTGCCCTTGGTGATCTAAGTGGGATGCCTTCAGCAGCAGATCTAAGAGGAATTCCTTCAGAAGCGTCGTACGCATGTTTAGGAATCCGGACAGGTAGAGTTGGTGGGAGACCTGTGATACCAGAGTGAAACATTACCAAAGTTTAGTGTGTGTGTGTGTGTGTGTGTGTTTTGGCACAGATGAAACAAATGAAAAGTGGTGAGCATTATATCATACCATCAACCATGTCTTTTGTCTTGTGGAGAAGAAATGTCCCTGAAAGAATGGTAACAAAACCACACATCTCTGTTACAATTTGAGTTGGATTTTGACGATCCCAGTCCTGCATGCAAGTAGTTTAGTTGTCAATAATAAATTACTAATGTCAAGAATTTTCACTAAGAACAGCAGCAACTACTAACAACTGTATGGGGGAATACAGACAACCATGCCCGAAGGCTTGAACTGGATAAGTACATGACGAAACAATTCATGGAGCATTGTCTGTCAACAGCTAAACCAGCCAACAACAGAACTCAAGTTAAATGGTCATTTCTGGGAGCACAAGCTTAAATATGTGTCATGAACTAATGGATCTCATAACCAATCTGTGAAGACCATGTTAATTTGAGAGAGTACAGTAGCACAAGGTATCTGAGAGCATGCATTAATCCATCGGCCAACGCACCCTTATCTCTCTATTTCTCCACCAGCCAGGCAGCCACCATAAACCCCTGCTCCTCTGTTGTGGGCTCTTCATCAATCAACTACCACTAACATCGCATTTCCATCAACCAGCATCCTTTCAACCATCATGCAGCAAATATCAAACGAGTCCTACCCTTTTTTTTTGCGACAAAAAACAAGTCCTGCCCTAAGAAGCCTATTTTCTGTACTCTTATTAAAACTACAGCTCTCAAGCATATAACAGATTATCAGAATTTCCAGCACCTTTTCTTTTCGGTGTGCACACTAAGTCTCTTCCCAGTAATTAACACAGCTACAAGTTCTAGCAAGCTCATCTAGCCTAGGCTGTTTGTTTGAATCAGGTAGATTAGTCCTAGGAGAGGTTTCGTTGCGCTTCTTTCTTATCTGTTTCTGGGTATCAGACTTCTGTATTTCTGTTGTGATAATGGAAATGGGGTACACCCTCACTTAAAAAAAGTTCTAGCAGGTTCATGTTGAAGCAAGCAGCAAAGCATTTCAGCATGATCTGCACATCAGCAGTATTACTGATAAGTCACTCGAGACACTGGGGTCGAGGGCCCAGCATATGATGTGAATATTGAAGGAATGGAGAAATTAATGAGAAACAGGTGTTTAAACATTCAATTCCTAACTTCTACCTGTCCCTACAAGGCTCGTTTATCCTTTCGAAAAAAACAAAGATGACACTTGAAAAATGTTGGGCACAAAATTTGAGGTTGAGTAATAAATTGAAAAAGTTTGAACAGGATAATCTAATTTTGCCACTAGAAGCTGCAGGTAACAACTAGCACTAGAAGTTGCTTCCCTCTATACTTTTAATCTAAACAAGCACATATCATTCCATGTCAAACAACTTGCAGATAGAAAAGTAGGGCAACAAGTGTACTGCATTGAGGCCTTGTTTAGTTCCTCTCCCAAAACTTTACACCCTATCACATCGAATGTTTGGACACATGCATGGAGTATTAAATATAGACTAAAAAAATAACTAATTGCACAAATTGCGACTACTTTGTGAGACGAATCTTTTAAGCCTAACTAGTCCATGATTTGACAACGTGGTGCTACAGTAACACATGTGCTAATGACGGATTAATTAGGCTTAATAAATTCGTCTCGCGGTTTTCTGACGGATTCTGTAATTTGTTTTTTTATTAGTATCCGAACACCCCATGCGACACCCCCATGTAACATCCGATGTGACACCCCAAAACTTTACACCCTGGATCTAAACAAGCACTGAATGTTGCCAAAAAAGAGAGAAAAAACATTACCTTGAACATTATCACACTAGCCAAAATGGTTAGTGACGTGAACATCGTATAATATATCGGTGATACAACTGCTGTGTTGAAAGTGTCAAGAGCCTACAAAAAAACTAAATTTAGTTGGTTCACTAGAGTTAGGATGCTCCTTCAAACAACATAGATAAGTACCACACCAGAATTCTATAAAAGTAGGATCAGGTGAGATATATTAACCCTAATAGCATTGCAATGTCTATTATGGCATATTATCGACAGTAGTAATAGTACATGCTCTGCAGGTTACAACAATGGGTATTGCACTGATTTGCTATAAAACCAAAATGAGCACAATACACAATATGAAATCATCTGGTAGAACAGCCACAATTTTTGGATCTAAGACAACGCAAGAAGGAGAAAACAATTACAATAGCAGGAGAAGAGCAAGGTACCCAATTATCAAATTACTCAATGGGCCAAATATGATAAATTCATAATATGCATTGCATAAGATGTTAAAATAGGAGTTTGTTTCACATCAACAATTCATTACGACTCATGTAACTACCAAGAGATGGATACTCGACCACTAGCCCTTGAATTCAAATGAGCACTCAATAAGCATAGATATATCCTGCATTCCTGACAGCACAGTGCTACTTACTTCCATGCAGAACATGAAAACATGTGACACAAAAGTAATTGATGTTGATGTACTCAATGCTCACTATATATACAGTTATGCACCATTGAAATTCCATTAAAATGAAAAATCACTATTACCTTGTTCAGATAGTTCATCTGTGTTACTATACATGCAACAACAACAATGGTGAACAACCATGTTTGCGGATAAATTAGCTGGTTCATGCCAGAAAAGGTCAGTTTCAAGGCTATTCCAAGAGCTTTCACACTCATGACCTGCCAACACCAGCACATTTTGAAGGGAAAGAGAATTAGAGCATAATAATCACTCAACAAATACATATTGAGAGAAGTAGTGCCAAGTGAATGTGTAAAACACATACCGACAGAGATCCTACAAGGGAACAAACACCAATATAGACCATGATGTGTGTCTGACCATATTGTGGAATAAAGTAGTATATGAGGACAAAAGTTGCAGCAAGAACGATGACAGCATAAGATAGAAAGGCTGCAAGACCAAAACTTATGGCATTAGCTCTTACTGAGATAATATACCAAAGTGGCGTAATTAATATTTGATAACAACTAATTGGGTAAGAAAGGAGGGTACCTGGCTCAGTAGCAAGATCCCACACTTCTGCTACAGATTCAATTGCGCGCTCCTGAGGGGCATGAAGTACAATAGTTGTTGAACCCACAGCACAAAGAACACACCCAAGTATACCAAATATATGCAGCTTTTCCTTCAACATAATGTCTGCAAGAGCAGCACTGTGAGAGAATCATGTTAGAAAAACGAAGCAACAAAAGGACATTTGGATAACAAGCAGCATCAAGGCAGCATGTGTTATATTTCTTACCTAATTATGATGCTAAGTGCACCAAGTGGTGTGACCAAGATAGCAGGAGCAAAAGCATATGCTGCAAAGTTAGCCACTTCTCCAACAATCACTGGAAAATAGCACTAAGAATCATCAATACTATTACATTATTCAGCACTAGCACAACAGAAGGCCTACTCGCATGAGAGGTGACCTACTTGTAATCATTCCTGCCCACCATAATGGTTCGTACAAGTAAGAGTAACCACCAACACCTGCAATTAACCACCAATGTAAACAAAGTCAATGACTGAGAACAGAATATCTGCCGGTAAATCTCAGAGCTGAACATCCCTAAAATGGAGTGACCGAAACCCAACTCTTCGAAAGCACTGCATGTCGAACATCCACGACCATATTTTCCAGTCAACAGTAACCTCATAAAAGTCAAGCCAGCAAATAATCCCTTTTTCACCTTGTACCAAACCACACCTCCCTTCTACAGTCCAGCCTACACGAACTGGAGTGCATCTAGAATTTATGTACTCAGTGGATAAGCAACAGTCACTAAACAAACTTTTGTTGAACTAACAAATGCATGGCATAAGAAAAATGGGGGAAAAATTCTATGCGACCTCCGTGCGACACCACCTAATCGTGTGATGCGACACCATTCAAAAATCTAACTGCTCGGCTCGATCACACAGCACCGCTGATCGCCTTGCCTGCAGGTGGGACCTGCGTGCAACAAGCAGAGGTTGTCGCACGGAGGTTCTTTTTTTTCCCAGAAAAATGAGCAAAAGACAATGCACAATATGAAACCATGAATATAACCGCCACACAAGTCACAGCTACATGTAAATGACCTACCTCGAATCAGGTCAACTCCCTAGCCAACACAATTTATTACAATATCTGAACTAACTTCAGGTATACACTGTCACAGATCCGAAGCACGCATACGGCATTCAACGCTGAACGGGAAAGGGGATTCCACGCCCAATCGAAAACCGAGCCACGAGGCCGGCCCTCTGCGCGCTCACGTAGCGCCTCTAAGATCAAATCGAAAACGCAGCAGCAGACAGCCCAGCCACCACGATCTACGGAGCAACGCAATGTCTGGATCGATGGGAATGGAAGGGATGAGACAAAGCAAGTCACCTGCGCGGACGCCAGACGCACCGGCCTTCTTGAGCCCCTTCTTCTTGACGATGAAGCTGGCCCCGATGAAGAAGCTGGAGGATAGCGCGAGCACCAGCCCCTTGATGTTGTCCGCGGACATCCCCTCTACCCAGCTCCCGCCCGCCGCGGAGGTGGACGCCTCCGTTGCCATATCCGCCGCCCGACCACACCAGGCCCCAGAAGCCCTAGCCTCCTGAGGGGCAGCGCGCAGCCGCTAGATCACACGACGGCGGCGGCGGCGCATGCGAGATCCGGGCGCGGCGTGGGGTCCGGTAGGCGGTCGCTCAACTAACCCAGCAGCGGCAGGGTTGGTCAGTCAGTCACCAAACGCGAGGGTCCCGCATTCGGCGGTGGCAGGGATTGCGTGGGCGGAGAACGGGAGGAGAGATCAAAACTCGAGCTGGGGGGAGGAGGCGGAGGGCGGCGGCGGCCGTGACGCCGGCGAGGCGGAGGAGGCGAAGAGAGATGGAATGGAAGACTGAATATTTCGGTGTGGACTTGGGTGGGTGGCTAGCTAGCCAGTTGCAGTTGGCTGTTGGCTCCCGACTCGAGGCTTGCTTGGCATCGAGGCAACGAGCCGGAGCGTCAGTGAATTCGCTCGCCTGGTAAACGGCACCTAAAAAATTTCACGTGCGCCGCGAGTGCAGGTAGCTCAGTTCCGCGTTTGGGCCTGCGTATTTCTTGGGCCGGTCTACGTCGGGCCGTTGGGCAAAATTCTAGTGCAGCCGCAGTTTAAGGCTGTGCCAGGTATGCTCTTTCATATATGGTAAAAGTCTACTTTACCTCTTTCAACTACCGTAAAAATCAGCTTTTCTTCCGTGAACTAGAAAACCAGATATAACTCCTCCCTATATTTTTAAACTAGACATATGACTTTCTCTAGGTGGTTTTTCTTTTTTCTTTTATATTTATTTCGACTAAAATATTTGAAAAATCATAGTAAATTATAGAAAAATCATAAAATAAAAAATTCAATTTTTTTGGACTCTACATGATTAGATATACGCAGGAAACATATGATATGGTATGTTTTAGTATAAATTTTTTTCTCTAGCTTTAGATCTATTATTTTCTGTGATTAATTCATAGCTGTAGTTTATGTGGTCCTATTGTGGTGAATTTTTTTCGGTAGACTAATCATTGCATGCTTGACATGTAGTAAAAATTTCATGCTCATTGGATCATGTATGACTGAATTATAGATTTATTCAGGTTTATGCTTATTAAATAATTTTTAAATAGTTAAAGTGTGTAAAAATAGAAAATATGTGTGCTCTATGTAATATTACTATTGTTATATCTTATGAACACTTAATATAATCATGTTTTCACAGAGAAAAATACACAAAGAACATACATTTTCTATTTTTACACACTTTTAATTTTTTTAAACTATTTAATAAGCATAAACCTGAGTAAGTCTATAATCCAGTCATACATGATTCAATGAGCATAAAATTTTAACTACATCTCAAGTCTCAAGCATACAACAATTAGTCCTCCATAAAATTTCACCACAATAGGACCACAAAAATTACAGCTATGAATTAATCATAGAAAAGCATAGGTCTAAAGTTAGAGAAAAATTTTGTACTAAAATATACCATATAATATGTTTACTATAAAAATCTACTCACATGGAGTCCAACAAAATTCGACTTTCCATTTTACGATTTTCTATAATTTATTATGATTTTTCAAAAAAAGAAGCGTACCTAGTGCAGAGAGCTCCCGCTCTATACGGGGTCTGGAAAAGGGTGTCAGTGACAAGCCTTACCCTCGCTTGTGCAATACGAGGAGACCACGACTCGAACCTAGGACCTTTCGGTCATAGGCGATAAGACTCTACCGCTTGCACCAGGCCCGTCCTTCTATGATTTTCAAAGATTTGGCCAAAAAAATATAAAAGAAAAAAAGAAAAACCACCTAGAGAAACAGCCAGAGAGATCATATGTACGGTTTGAAGAGATGGGGGAGAAGTTATATCTGATTTTCTAGTTAAGGAAGAAAAAACTGACTTTTGAGGGGGGCAAAGTAGACTTTTCCCTTTCTATATTAGCCTATCTACCAAACTAGCATGCTCTCTCATTTGTACACATGCTTACATCTACTCCTGGTTTTCTCAAAAAAAACTACTCCTGGTAGATTAAGCATAAGATACAATTGGTAGTTTTCTGATAAATTATAAAATTGCAATTTATGTATTAAAAAACTGAATCTAATGTCTAAACTAAATCTAATCAACCTTAATTCCAATTCTTCTAAATCTAAATCTAAATTAAAATAAAATATATAATTACAATTTGGCAAGGGCCGCACGAACGTGTACCCCCTACAACAAATTACGACATCCACTCTCTAGTGGAGATGGTAGGCTAACACTCCTCCCAAGTGCAATGGAGATTGCTAACCTAGGCCATGAGTCTTATTGATCACTCATTGACCTTATCCAGGTAAGTATGGATGTGTTTGGTTGGGTGACCAACCTCCAACCAGACTCTAGAAAGCCATCTTCGTGCTGTTTGGTTGCTTGTATGGAGTCCCAAGCTAGACTTTAGGAAGCCACCCACCACCCTTTAGCCAGGCCCTAGGAAAACACAGACTCAAGTCACTTTTTGGGAGCCAAGCTTGGCTAGGTAGCGGTCCTCGTTCTCCTCACCTCTCGCGCACTCACCTCACTCGCGACGGAACACAGGGCGTGACCCTGCTCTCCTCTATCGGCGTCGGTCCTGCTCCCCTCCACCGGCACTAGCCCTGCTTCCCTCCACCACCTACGGCATGGATCTGCTTCGTTCATCACCCCCATGCCTTGTCCTAGAGCGGTGGCATTCCTGGCCCGGAGCACTGTAACACTCGTGTTTTTGTATCATGTTAAAATCCACTAAAAATTTGAACTTTTTAAAACTTTACAGCAAATTAAAACCCTAACTATTTATTTTCCACAAAACCATTTTGAAAATGTATTTCCAAAACTCTGCATCAAAACCCACCATATGCATTTTGTGCGCCGCGTAGGATTTAGTTGTAGCACTATAAATAATTTATAGGATTAGAAGATCGCTCTGCATTTAAATTCCATTGCCTGCATTTTGTTGCTTGAGTGTATGTTTGAATGCTTGATTGCTTGATTGCGTGATTGATCGCTTTTCTAGAATTTATTTGAGGCACCAAAATAACTTCCCTTAATTAACAATTACATTCTTGAATTATTTAAAACCTTCTCTTCATATTATAGAGGGAATATGAAATCATTAATTTCAGTCATAAATATAAAGTAATATATAATATTTAGGAAATGCATCATGAATACTAGTATTGCATTCTCTAATTAGAAATACTTCATCTATCTATTATTTACAAAAAGGAAATAGATACATATGCATTGTTATACATTTCCTAGGAATTAGAAAATTCAAAATGAATTATGTGTACTCCCTCTCGAACGGGCCTAGCCCAACCAACCTCGGCCCACCTCCTCTTCGCCCTCCTTCCCTTTTTTCCTCTTTCTCGCATGGGCCTACCAAGCCTTTGGCCTAGCCGCCTCGCCTTCTCACCTTTCCCCTCTCCTTCTCTTCCTGGCCTACAACCGCAACCACTCCTCCCCTTTTGCTTGGGCCACCTCGAGCCCAAGCCACGCACGTAGCCAGCAGTGCCACAGCCCTTCTCCTCTTCCCCTTCCCTTTCACCGACGAGTAGGACCCGCCTGTCACCTTCATCCTCTCTAGTGCATCAATGACGCACTGTGCCGGGGTCACTGTCGCCGTTGACCTCTGATCGTGTTCTGCCATCGTCTAGCTCGAGCCCACCCCCATCCTAGCTGTCGCCTAGCCAGGGCTGTCGAAAAATATCTCTATTGCCAGAGATATTTCCCCCGCATCACTGTGGTTGCTCGCTAGCTATAAATAGCCCGCCATGGCTGCCACAGAGCCTTGCCCCATCGAGCTTGGGCAACCACCTTCCTTCTACCAAGCTCCTCGCATCGAGGTTGCCACCGTCGTTGTGCTCTGCTTTGCTCATTCCCCTTCCCCTCCAGTCAACCTCTTCTCATCTCTCTCCCTTCACCTTGCTCTCCCTCCTGCTCTCCTTCTCCTCTTCCCCTACTATCCCTCCCTCAAAGATGGCTACGGGATGCCGTCGCTCGCCACACAACCAGGCCGGGTGGCCCTAGACTGCTACCGATGGCGCGCTGCATCTCCATCTCCCTCCGCTCTCTCTTCCTTCTCTCTCTTCCTTTGCTCTCTACTCTGCTCCCCCGTGCCGGAGCTTGCCGCCGCACCGTCTAGATCGCCGCCGTCGGCTGAGCTCCACCCATCGCCACCGCTCTGCTCGCCCTTCCTCTGCCCCATTCTCACCATGCGCCATCACCCTCGCTGTCGCTACAGGTGTAGAGCATCACGCCACCCTCGTTGGTGCCCTATACCCAACTGTTGTCGACACCTAGTGCTTTGCCCTAGCCACTCGCCTTGCCTTCTCTGTCTCCTCCCCCTCCCTTTCTTTCTCTCTCTCTCCCTTATCTTTTCTCATGCTGTTGACCATGATGGGGAATGGATCGATGGGCAAAGGGAATCAGAGGCCATCGGTCATGTCGTCCCAACCAATGGGGAAGTGCCACGCCTAGTGTTGGTATTTATTAATACACATAGATAAATCCATAAGCGCACAAATACCGCTGTAGCTTTCACCCGGAGGTATTCTATGTATCGTATCCATAGGGAAACGTGTGAGACTAACTATGGTCTAACTTAACTAGGGGTAGCAACAAGGTTAGGATAAATAGGAACATAGAGAGGATAACTGAGGTTCTCTACTTCTAACTTGGGTAAGCTATGTCTTCTACTATTTAACTAGGGACATTACTAGAGAAAGACACCAGTAGAGGATGCTTTCCTTTGCAATCATGTCCTACTTGTGCCTACAGATAGGAGGTGGACTACAAAGGATCAACAAAGCTATATAGTATAGGCTGCATAGAACTTATGTCACACATGCGATCTACCACCTTTTGGAATGCATGGCGCCTCCATGATTAACCCAAGTCTAAGCACCACGCTTACACTTATAATTAATACTTTAACCTAGAGCGTCTATAGATTAAAGCACTCAAAAGAGATCCGTGATACTGATGAACAATATAAACAATTATTTACTTGAATCAGAAGTTGATTACCAGAGAAATCTTGAAAGCAAGCTCAAGTAGAACTTGGATCCACCAAGGTACAAGCCATAGAGAGAGCACCGATAGGTTGATAGCTCCTCCAACCTCTTCCCTCACTCTCTATCTCACTATTCTATTTATAAGACTAGATCCTCTAGAGGACTAATCTTTTCTTGATTACTGGCTCTGATCCTGAAGATATGAATTAGGGTTTCATGGATCTACTAAGGGAGGGGGTAGGGGCTGGTATATATAGGCTGAAGCATCCATCGTGAGCCCTTGGATCAAACCGACTTAAAGAATGACACAGATGCAACCTAGGCGGCGGTGGAGAACCGATATAACGAGACAGAGGCTGATGGGTGGCCCCAGGGGTTGAGCGGCCTATAGGTGGGGCCGACTGGCCCCACATGGTAGCCCCTTGGCTCCCGCTTTGGTGTGGTGTCCTCTAGAGTCCTCTGTAACCTTCTGGTGCCCGTTTCGTGGTGGATAAGCACGATTAATTCTGACATGTAGGTCCGCCTTGACGGTTTTCTGATAAACCCTGCAGAAAATATACATTCACCAAAACTCATGGGATTTGTTAGTTTAAACCACTAGACCTTTGTTGGTGATCACAATTGTGCCCTTATACATGTTTTATTGATGGTTTATAATGGTTGTTAACTATCATCAACAAGCTCCCCAAGCTTAACCTTTGCTAGTCTCTTAGCAAAGCTAAGCTCAGTAAAAAATGGATCAGGAGTTGCTATGATGCTTTCACTCCTTAAAAGTATACATACATTCAAACAAGAATTCTCCTCCAGATTATAATAAACCGATCTAACTTCAAACTTACCCATATTACCTTCAACCATGGGGCTTCTTAGCCTTCACTTCGCTCTTGAGCAATTGAAAGATAGAACGATTAAGTCAAGCACTATGTCTCAAGTTCTTTGCTCAACTATTATTTTGGAGTTTTTATAAGTTTTTAAAATAAAACTCAGAGATTTCATTGTATGACATTCTCAAGTCTCTTAATTTATATGGTATTTGTGGATCCTTACCAAGGCAATAATGATGTATGCCTTTCTTTTCCTACAACTAAAGCTCATGTGGAGTTCATAGGTAGGGAGAAAACTAAGCATACTTGCAATGCATATATTGTAAAGTCAAACAATGGATCCAAAGAGAGTTGAGTCATACAATCAAATCAAGATGTGCATGTGTATGGAATATATAGTGGCTAATCCTAATTCTACTTTGCTCCTTGAAAACTTATCTCTCTTTTAAAACTTAGAAACACTTGCTAGAGAGCAGGGGCTATCTTATTCATCTCTTTTTTTAGACGGACATCTAAGTACCCATTGTTTTAGATATCTCGAGCATTTGTCCATTTTTTTCTCAACTCTTTTTTTCTTTTCTTTTATTTTTTTATAAATAATTTTTGCATAGCCCTATGCCTCTGTTCTGCAATAAAACTTTTGAGAGATAGCAACATAAATTTGGAGCATTTATTTGGTGGATGGGAAACCTAATAAATATGTTTTTGTGTTCACCCCCAGTGTAGGAGTAGAACATTTTTGGGTGGATTTAGATGGAAGGCATGTTTTTATGCCTACCTCTAGTGTAGGAGTAGTACATACGTGGGTGGTGTTACATGATCTTGATTTTAAGAGCATGACAAACCTCTGATAAGGGTCAACAAAGCTTGACAAAACTCAATATAAAAGTAAGCAACATATATGTTGAAGTTTCCTAGGGGAAATTAACATGTATGGCTCTGGTGGGAATTCAAGCATTGTCATACAAGAACTCATTATGTAGCATTTTTGTGTTTTTCAAAAGATAAATCTCTAAAACTTTAGTGTCACTTGGAACAAGATAAACAACAGCTCAGATCTTCTCATATCATATCCATCAATTACCTAGATTTAGATCAAGCATATGCTACCCACGAGTTTCAAGTTCAGAGCAAATCCTTATATCAAAACAATTTTATCCAAAACTCGAGAGAATTCAAGACTAAAAACTAGGTACTTCAAAGGAATTATAATAGAGCAACTATTGATCATTTCCATTCAAGAGATTATTCTGAGTCCTCTTTATTTATTCAACTCTTAAAAATAAATTAAAGCAAACTAGACACACCTTTTATTTTGTTTTTAATTTTACTAGATCATACATTATTACTATAGCTATATATATTTATTATAATGATAACTTTTTATTTTGTTTCATTAATCATTTTTTAACTATTAAAAAGAAACTAAAATCTAAAACAAAAGGAGAAATGATACTTACTTGAATACACGGGAGTGCTTCTCCCCCAAGCTAGCTCTTTCGGTGAGGGTTCGGTATTGTAAGTCCTTCGAATTGGACTTATTCTTGTGAAGTTCATTTATCACGTACCTCAGTTTGTTTCTTGTGATGACGCCTCTAATGTTAATGTCACCCTCTTCCGCCAAACCTATCTTGATTTTGAGTTTTGATTTTGATTTGATAGGTTCATGACCTTCACTTATAGAAATTAGGGAATCAATTTCCCCATACTTTGCTTGAAGTGTGTCCTGCTACAAAACATGGAAGAGATCAAGTGCATGGACTCTGTTGGTGGAAAAACACCAATAAAACTAAAACTTTACTTATTCTTCTCTAACTTTAGGCACATTAAACAAGATGAAGTTGATATTATGTGCTTTGTTCAATTATAACATAGATGGTAAGGTCAAAAGGTTGAGCATAAATGTAGCATTTAAATTCATTTGGCAGAAAAGATTGAGTTGCTTAACCCATGAAAGGATTGTCTATATGTGCATAATATATCAATCTTTACATGATTATGATTATCAGCTTCTAGAGATAGGATGTGCATTTTTTAGTTTATTTGGTTAAGACTACGAGATCAAGGAAGTGACACTAGGAACAAGCTTGAAGAATAAATGTAACACCCTAGTGTTACGAGCTCCTTTAGCACCATGATTTAGGCCTAAGACAAATTTTTGAAACGAGTTTCTCGGAATTTCTGATTTAAAAGATACTTGATGCGAAGTGAATCCTGTGTGGCTTAGTTCGTGGGCTCAAATAAATGCCAAAGTTAAATTACTCAATGTGTAGAAATATTTAGGAATGTCAAACGACGATGGCAGCGAACGGTTTGTACTGTTAGATTAAGCATGAAAAGCAACTTTTATAAATAAAATAAAATCTATTAATAAATAAAATGATATATATATATATATATATATATATATATATATATATATATATATATATATATATATATATATATATATATATATATATATATACTCACGTGTTTATTTTGATAAGCATGCTCAGTGAAACGCTTTGGCCTAGTGATATGTTTACATTTACATATAGACTAGTTTTAGTCCCTAGATAAATTGGTAACGTAACCGTCACATCTGCCGTCCTGACCGTTTGGATCCCCTAAATTATTGCGTTGTTGTAACACCATCGGTGTTACGCCTTAATCAAAATACTAAACCATATCATGAGCATCATGTTTATGTATTATTGCATGTGGTAAATGGGAAATTAAATTTTATTGCACTAATTCTCAAATTGAGCTCTAACTTACTCCTTGACCAAATACTCTCCAGCACAGCTCAATTCACTATTGTCATCCTGATGCAGCTCCAGCTCTTATTATTCTTCTCCTCCTTAATTTCTCATGCACGCACTCGGCACTCGCAAGCCCGCGAAGCACGCTTCAGTATATTCTTTGGTGAGACGCAGTGCTTTTTACTTTGTCATGTCAAGCAAGTCAAGTTGGCAGCACATGACTGACCGGTAGCAACATCGCACACGCTACGCATTAATCTCACGCACAAGCTCGGCCCGCTGAGCACTCCATTTGCTCGTTGCTCAGTTGCTTTGCAAATGAAGGTCAGACACATTTTCCACATGGCAGCACTGTAGCAACACAAAAAACTCTGTTCACCACAGAAAATACTGTTCATCGTGGAAAGCAATGTTCACTATGGAAAACACTGTTCACCCACGGCAACACGTCATGCACAGGCAGTATTTTTTACCTTTAAGCAAGCTAGTTAGCCACAAACCTTATGACATGTCGCTATCACGCCTTCGCGTCTCCTGCCTTTAAAAGGATACGCCGAGCCGCCGAGCTATTCCGTTCCACTGCTCACTTGCTTATCTCAAATCAAGTTTGTCTGTTCTTGCCCGTGAAAGCTACGTCTATCGATTTCTCCTGAGCTGCAATAATCAGCTGAGGTAGCTAGTCTGTAATTGATCTTCTCATTCTCTAATGTTTTCTTGACCTGTGGTCTCCTCCCCCATTAATTTCTTGACCTACATGAATGAACCAGTACCCCACCACCAAGCACGTTTAGCCTAAAGCACACTCCAGTCCTGATGTGCTCATTAAGTCCAAAGACCACTCAAAGTCCATCATTTGAATTAATTCACTCATGACCAAAGACCCACTCCAAGTTCATCACATGAAATCCAATTCACAAGACCAGCTAGCCAAATGCCAGCTCCACCTCCAGCCCCGCGTCTCCTACCTATAAAGGACACGCCAAGCCCGCCAAGCCGTCCCACTCCGCCGCTCACCATCTTACTCTCTAAATCGAGTTCCTCTATTCTTGTCTGGAAAGGCTGCGCTCTACCGATCTCCCTCTTCGAGCTGTAATTGACCGAGGTAGCTAACCTGCAAGGATTCCTTCATTCTCCTTCTTCATTATTTCTAGACTCACAGTCACGTGCTGGTCAACAAGTCCAATAACATGATTAGCCTCCTCCGATAATATCATTTTCTTCATCTCTAGAGCTCATTTGAATTTATTTATTTATGGTGAAATAAATTTTGTTAGATTCCTAAATTCATGATCTATCTGTTAGTGTAATTAGTTCATATGGTTCTGCAATGTTTTAGGGTTACTTATTAATTCTGGGTTGCTTGTTAGTATTATGGTTATTTAGAGAATGAAAATTTTTGTGATGCATTGGTAGAAGTGCTAGCCCTAAAATTATTTTACAGTAGGTTCATTGTATTATTATGTGCTCACTGTAATTTTTGTGGCCTTAGAATAGGTTGATAAATATGGTAGCTAGTGCACCTTGTTTTATCATATATATAGTAAATTGATATTAACAATAAGGATGCCTTTAGTTGCTAAGGTAATACATGAAATGTTTCATACCTGTTTAGTGGAGAATAATAGGTAACTTTGCATATTAGTCATTAGAGTTAGCTTAGTAGCTTGTTAGATGTATTCTTATTTTAAGAGTTACTGTTGCCGTATTACTAAGCGTTGCATCATCATTTCATGCATGTAGATAACGAGTGGGTAGAGTTCATGACTGCGGACGAGCAGGAGTACGACGAAGTCATAGAAGAGTACGAGAAGGAGATCCTCATGCAAGAGGACGTTTCGGAGCCACCCGTCACTGACTTTGCTGACACCGTGCCCGCTGAAGGCAAGCCCCGGTGCATAACCCCTATTTTGCTATAGTTTAAATTATATTTGTGCATTAAGTTTTAAGGGGTTGAATGAAACCCACTTACATATATATCTTTATCCTATGAGTCTTACTAGTATGACAGAATCGTGTAGAATGCTATGCTACGGGACTCCGGTAGAACTCGAGTGATTGCCTATCACTCGTGAGAGATAGGAAATATATTACTATATTATTATCACTTAGAAAATATAAATGGTGGAAAGAAAAAATTATGACCGGGCAGGGATATGGTTTGGGTATTGGTGGGTGTAAGAGGTTGTGTCGCCATGGACGCGGGGCATGGCTTGGTTACACTGTTTTCCCTGTCCATGTTAATTAAGGACCGGTCATTGCATAAGGCTCTAGGCAAGTCATAGACTTATTATCCCGAGCACATACTTGGGTATGGGCGCTTGGAAGACTTGTTGCTCTCTTATCGTGGATCTGTCTCTTTCCAGACCGACTGTCAGGGTTTGTTTTTGGTGGAGGAGGCCCTTGCATCGCCCTAAGTCCAGGACTCAGGGGTGGGGGCTTAGAGTCCCAGTTTGGATGGAGACCTAGACACCCAGGATAGGAGGGTGATGGGTTGGTCCTGCTTGTGCCTTGGGTACAAGCGGGGTGTGTGTTTTCGGGGTACCCAGCTGGGGGCATTGATTCGCGAATCATCGGGAAATTCGGTATGACTCGTCTGCGGCCTAGCACCATAGTAAGAACTAAAGATGAAAGACGGAAGATGGAAAAAGGAACTCTGATTGCTTACCACCTGCTTGAAAGTAGCACAGGTGCTTACATAGAATGGTAAGTTAATGAACCAATGCGGCAGTTTATTAAAAATCGAATATAAGGATGCACACTTAGTAATGCTTCCTACAAATGTAATCAACCCACAAGCCAGACAGCCTTGCATATCCTTGGAGTCTTCTCTTTTCTCCGGTCGGGTAAGTCTTGCTGAGTACAATTGAGTACTCAGGGTTTTTTCCCCTATGACAGGTGATAGGTGGAGGCTTGAGCTGACTCTTGTGTGTGGATTTCTCCTGGTGAGCTCAGAGATGATTTTTTTTATGTTGCGATCGTAGTGTTTATTTATAACTCTCACCAAATATTTTTATAAATGAAAGCTTTATAATCTGTTGTCATAGCTTATATACCAATGCTTCATCATGCCATGAATACCTATTTATTTCCGTTGTAACTCTGTTCACATGTTTATATTCTGCTGTTCAATTAAAATGTTTGTAACTCTGATAATATGATTACATTCCGTTGTTGTAATAATAAATATTGTACTCTGATGTTGTATTAAAAGTGATGTAAGAAATGATTAAGAATGATGTAGGTTTTATTCTCTCATTTGTGATCCTGCTGGCGAAAATGTGGATTTTCAGGTTCTCCCATGGGGTGTGCCCAATGGAACCGAGTAATTTAGTGTCCTCCCTTGAGTGTTTAGTGTCTAATTGAAGACGAGCACTTCTGGGAGGTATTAGATTAGGCAGTTCTGCCATAATAAATATATTGAGTTAATCAGGTTGGATCAAGTAAATTATAACTCAAACATATTTTGTTTTTTATTTATGTGCCTACCATAATCAAGGAAAAGCTTTTTATATAATGACCATTTACCTTAGCATGTTACCTTTGTCATTAAAGAGTGAAGACACCATATGACGAAGGGTAGATGACTCGAGATAGTCCTTCCCTTTTGCTTGAAGTTTTCCTTTTTTTGGCTAGCCTCACATTTTGAGCTGTTCATGAGCTTCTTATCTCCTATATCACACCCTTTCTTTCTCATCATTTTGTCATGCCATCTTTCTGCTCTTTGATTTTTTAACACCTTGTTAGACCTTTTTCCTCACTTATTGTTTTATGCCTGCAAAGGATTAGCGGACAACACATACCTGAAGGAATATACAATTTTGAAACACGTGTTGTTTGTCCAGGATTTTGTAATTTCCCTCTATGCTAATGAAAAGATGGTGTTAAAATTATTTTAGCATAGTGTCGATGCAGAAAGTGACCAACACGTAAATATTTGTAGTTTTGCCGTACGTTGTGATCAGAGATGGCCTAGCACTCAATGACACAGAGTTTATACTCGTTCAGGCAACGTGCCCTATGTCCAGTTTGACTGACTTTATTCCTGAGCCTAGGTGCTTGAAGTTTGCAGTGGGGTTACAAATGAGAGGGAGAAAGATGTGGTGTACAAGAGGTCTGGTCGGAAGGACTGAGAGCGATAAGAGCTCCGCTATGAGCTAAGTGTTCAAGTGTGTGCTTGAGGTCTAAACCTGATGGTTCTGTGGTTGTGAGCTAGTGAACTTGGTCGATCTAGATTAACTTGTATCGATTTGAATCAACTTGGTCTATTAGGAGAGAGCGCATCCCCTTTTATAGATAAAGGGGATGGCCTTATAGGTGAAAGGGAGAGAGTATGAATGGTTCTAAGCCTTGTTGCCCATGCTAATGGGTACAGGATGATGGTAGGTGCCCACAACAATGTTGGATATCAGATGCACATAGGAGGTTCTGTTGTTCTTGTTTGGGTATGGCAGATGTCGGTACCTGCATATACTATTGATGCCTAGAGGCATGTGAGGAGGTTCACCATGTGCACTCGATATGATAAATCCCGACGCCCACAACACTATCGATACCCAGAGGTATGTGGATGGAGCCTTACCATATGGGAGTTTAATGGCACCCACAATACTGTAGGGGAAATGTAGGCGCCTATAACACTGTTTGTGTTAGGACGGTTGTAGAGTATTGTTCCTATAGGTGTACAGGGTATGGTCCCTGGTATCATGGTTTGACTTGTGCGCCTTGCCCTGCTTTTTCTGTTCATTGCCTGATCCTTTTTGAGTGGGCGTCCCCGGTTGGTTAGTCCCAGTTGTCTCTGGCCGCACCAGTCATAGAAGAGTAGCGAGCAGGGTTTTTGCGTCCCCCAGTCAGAGACGTGGGGTCAGAGTCGGAAGTGGTGCTTCGGCCAGGCCTTTCGGTCGGAGAGGCCGTCCGACGGTGATTGGAGACCAAAGTGAGTGCTCCGATCAGAGAGGTGGGCCGGAGTTGGAAAGTAGGTGTCGTTCCTCCTTGGCCGGGCCTTCTGGTCGGTGATCGGATCACCATTCTGGCCCATCGTTCTGATACTTGGGCCAGCCCATGAGTTGTGCGTTGTCAGTTTGGGCCGAGTCCTTTGTCTGGGAAGGCGGTCCCCGAGGGACCCTGGGTTTATGAACCCGACACATAGTTTTTGTTTATCATGTTTTGTATAGGCATGGCTCAAGGCAAAGGTAACTTGTAGCTAAAGACAAAGCGAATGACCATGATTGAGCTGTGTCTTCTTTGCGCAATGTTATTGGAGTTCATCATGTGCCTTGCTTCATCTCCTATTTAAATTCATCTCATGACTTGCCCAAATTGATTTGAGAGTTTCCTATAGGGGTTAGTCCAACAAAATAACCAGTATCTACTAAAGCATACTTTTGGCTCAAAAATCAACCTAGACACCACGTCTAATTTGATTTAGGAAGTATTTTAACCTAAGCACCACGCTTAATTTAAAAGCCTTTGGAAGTAAAATCAGCACACCTTTCGGTTCAAGAATCAAACTAAACACCATGTCTAATTTAATTTAGGCAGTTAAAACTAAGCATCATGCCTAATTTAGAAGGTGTATGAAAATACTTCAAAACCTATGCATACTAGAGTGAACAAAGGTAGCATGAAGGTATTGTAGAGATTTATTCAATTGGAGATGAAAGAGCATGATTGTTATTGAGTATGATTTAAAGGTAGAGACAACCAAGATGAATTAGCAACATGGCATAAGATTTTTCAGAGAAGTTCATCCCCCACACTCAAATTTTGCAAAGTAGAATCATGTTTGGATGATAGAACTCTCATGTGTGAATCTAATTCAATGTTGCATGATAATTGGTTGGACATACCTTGCATCATCATCCTTCATTCTTTTCGCTTCAAACCTAAAATGGTTAGTGACAAAAATGCCCAAAGGAATAATTTCACAACTATGTTTCTATGCTTATTTCACAAGGGTATCATAGCAGAAGGTGAAAACTCATATTATCTCCCAAAAGTGCTTGCTTTAGGACAAAAGCTCATCCTTAGGAAACCTTTGAATTGTGTTTCTAATTGGTGAAGTGGTTTCCCCTCCAACACCAATCTTAGGTTGCCTATCTCAAGATTCATGCCAACGAGATTTGTAATATTTATGTTAAACATATGCATCTACAACCACCCTTTCAACAATTTTATGAATAGGGAGTACGAGGGGGTTGAAGATCTCATGTGTGGCAATGTTGGAGAGACCAATTGATTCAGGAGATTTCTCATGTGAGCATGGATTTGATGAGGTATTCATAAAATAGCTTCCATGCTCATTGATGTTATCTTCCTTTTTAAGCTTTAAGGGTGTTTCTTCATAAATGTCTATAGGCGGAAACATTGTCTCCTTCATTGTATGCCTATGACAGTCATTGGACATTTTATTGTCCAAGATTTCATATGGATTGGTAGCTCTTGGGTTGATCTCATCTAAGGCTTCCTCCAAACTTGGATGAGTCATGTTTATTAAAGATATTGATTCAAGCTCACTATTTGAATCTAGGCCAAGTTTGGATTCTACCTATAAGGCTTTGTCCTTGTCCATCCATTCTTTAGCAATGGCATATAAATTCTCAATACATTACAACCAATTCTTAATACATTTCAGCCATTGTTGTTGCTTTTCTTGGTCATGCTTATGGTCTTCATGACTCCTATGCTTCGATTGTCTTAATGGATTTCTATGGTCATCATGAGACTTAGGAGATAGAGCATAATACGGATCATCGGGGTCAAGGATGGATTCAAATAAGACATCTAATGTTGATATAGAAGGGGAGAAGATAAGATTGGCTTCTAAATGGCTTGGCTCTCCTTCTATGGCATCACTAGACATGCCATCCTTGAATTCTTCCTAATGTCCCACATAGGAATAAGGACGCTTTCTAAGAGATCCCTTCTGGAGAGGATTTGAATTATATTCGCTTGAAGGTCTCTTATGAGAATTTAATGCTGTCCCAAAATCAGCATCAAAGAGGCCATCCTTAATCTCAACAGGGATTTCTAAAGGTGGAATTCCTCCTTCTTTTAGGGGATTTTGGGGTATTGGTGGTTCGGGATTGATAGCTAAATTTTAGGATCGGAGTGGTTGTGATTTGGCTATCAAAACTTTGTCTTCTTTATCAGGAGATGATTTCTTCTCTTTTTCGAGGAGTTTATAATAAATACTAGTATAGGGAGTCTTTCCACTAATTCTATCAAGCATAGCCCTTGCTTCACTAGTAGACAAATGATGGAAAACTCTTCTAGAGGCTGCATCAAGGGATTCCCTAGAATCCATGCTAAGACCCATTTAAAAATATTGAAGAAGTATAGGGTCTTGAATGTCAAGGTCCGGGCTAGTGATAATGAGTTTATTAAAATAATCCCACGATGTACCAAGAGATTCTTCTTCTAGTTGTCTAAAACTTAGAACCTCTTTCCGAAGGCTAACTACTTTAGAGACGAGAAAGAAACATAAACAAAATTTAGAGCATAATGTTTCCCAATCTCCTTACATACTTCCTACGGTTAGGCTATACCATTGTTTAGCTCTTCCCATCAAAGAGAATGGGAATAACTTCCATCTTAACATTTTGTCAGACATGCCAGCGATACGCAAGCATGCATAGGTTTGTTCAAACTCCCGTAGGTGTGAGTATGTGTTTTCATCGCCTTCTTTCAAAAATGATTTATCCTAAATCAGTCTTATTAAATACAAGCACAGCTCATAACCAAGTGTTATGATAGGGTCTAAGGATTCTGGTGGCTTTAGGATTACGCTCGTGGGTTTAGTATATTGATAGATAGGAGTGGAATCCATGCTAAATGAAAAAGTAAAACAAAAGATATAATAAAAGATAAAAGGTTAAGCTAGGTTTGTATTTAATTCAGCAACCGTCTCCTCAGCAATGGCGTCGAAAAGCTTGTTGGTATTTATTAGCATACACATATATATCCGCAAGCATATGAATACCACTATAGCTTCACCCGGAGGTATTCCAAGTATTGTATCCATAGGGAAACGTGTAAGACTAACTACGGTCTAACTTAACTAGGGGTAGCAACAAGGTTAGGATAAATAGGAGCATAGAGAGGATAACTGAGGTTCTCTACTTCTAACTTGGGTATGCTATGTCTTCTACTATTCAACTGGGGACATTACTAGAGAAAGACACCAGCAGAGGATGCTTTCCTTTGCAATCACGTCCTACTTGTGCCTACAAACAAGAGGTGGACTACAAAGGATCAACAAAGCTATATAGTACAGGCTGTATAGAACTTATGTCACACATGTGATCTACCACCTTTCGGAATGCAGGGGGCCTCCATGATTAACCCAAGTCTAAGCACCACGCTTACACTTACAATTAATACTTTAACCAAGAGCGTCTATAGATTAAAGCACTCAAAAGAGAGCCATGATACTGATGAACAATATAAACAATTACTTACTTGAATCAGAAATTGATTACCAGAGAAATCTCGAAAGCAAGCTCAAGTAGAACTTGGATCCGCCAAGGTACAAGCCATAGAGTGAGCACCGATAGGCCGATAGCTCCTCCAAACTCTTCCCTCACTCTCTATCTCACTATTCTATTTATAAGACTAGATCCTCTGGAAGACTAATCTTCTCTTGATTACTGGCTCTGATCCTAAAGATATGAATTAAAGTTTCATGGATCTACTGAGGGAGGGGGGGTAGGGGCTGGTATATATAGGCCAGAGCATCCATCGTGAGCCCTTGGATCAAACCGACTTAAAGAACGGCGTAATGCAACCTAGGAGGCGGTGGAGAACTGATATAATGAGGCGGAGGCTGATGGGTGTCCCTAGGGGCTAGGCGGCCTATACGTGGGGCCGATCGGCCCCATATGGTAGCCCCTTGGCTTTCGCTTTGGTGTGGTGGCCTCTAGAGTCCTCTGTAACCTTCTAGTGCCTGTTTTGCGGTGAATAAGCACGATTAATTCTGACATGTAGGTCCGCCTTGATGTTTTCTAAATAAACCTTGCAGAAAATATAGATTCACCAAAACTCATGGGATTTGTTAGTTTAAACCCCTAGACCTTTATTGGTGATCACAATTATGCCCTTATACATGTTTTATTGACGGTTTATAATGGTTGTTATCTACCGTCAACTCCTGGCCACGGGCCCCGCGTATCATGGACTCTACCCCTGCCCTTTTCTACTATGGACGTAGTCCATGAAGACTAGAGATGTAGAGGAGGTGAGTGCCCAGATCGGCTCATAGCACAGTGCGGTCAGCATGGACCATTTACTGGACCCCACGCGTTAGCCACTAGGGCGGTGGAAATTATTAGGTGCACCCGGGGATCATACACGGGATATTAAAAATGTAAGCTTAATAATTATAGAAAATTTCCCAGAAAATTTCTAAATAAACTAGAGTCACCCTAGATCATACATAGATAGCTTGCCACTCATTTCCATTAGATAAAGTTGTAGAAATAATATACATGTTACTTTCCATTCGCGTTTAGTCAATAAACTTAGATAAGTTATAACTCATTCATTTTAATTCTGAATTTCATAATTCTTTCAACATAAATCATCTAAAATAAAACCCTACTTAATCATACCATTTTACTTCATTATTGGTGCCCATTTAAATTCTAGTTTGATTGCTTTCCTTTTCTTTATTTAATTAAGTAGTAATTATAGTAATAGCCCTTCGCCGTAGTAGTAGTAAACCCTGTATATTCACATATGTATGTACCATGACACATACTTTTATATCCTCACCCAATCACCTAAAATAATAGGATATCTATACATACATAGATATGCTCGATACCCGGGTATACTCCTATGTATGGCTAACCCTAGCAACCTAGGTACTCAATCCTAATTAATCATGGGTATATACATATGCACATGCGAATGTGATACTAACCTCGGTGGACCTATAGAGGTCAGATGGGTCATCTATGATGACTTGGTCAGACCTTCTCTTTTAGGTTCACATAATAGTAAACCCTAATAATGTGGTCTGGTTTTTCATCAAACCAATCACCCACCTTAACCTAACCTATAAAAGCCCTACCCTATGGATGGAATACCTCTGTCCAAACCTTACTTCAAATTGACATAATAATGATAACCCAGATACTAACCCATCACCCAAATAATACGCCTGGCCTCGGTCACATAAGAACCGTTTTGTAGTCCCTCTCACCTAGTGAGATATTACGTACAACCACATGTCTATATGGGTAGACTTGATCTCACACCCCGTTAGATAGAAGTATAATTTCTACTAGGGGGCCGATATAGACAGCGGAATATTAGGAACCAACATGGGGGATAGGTTTTCTTCCGTGGTCCGGTTGGCGTGGATGTTATGTGATCTTCCACGTTAAGTTTTTGGTTTTTGGCCACGTTCGAGCCCTTGATTTTCTTGGCCATGTTCGAGCCATGTTTTCTTTTGTGATGATTTGGTATCATAATGTTGGGATGATTAGGTATCATATTGGTTTGTGTGTTTTCAACCCCTAAGAAGCCATGGTAGAGTTATATGGAAATCTAGGATAGCTCCCAAGCAGGTTCGGGATCTCATTAGACCTATCTAAGCTATGACGATGGTGTCGGACTGTGTCTATCTTGTGGGGAAATTTGTTCACCTCTGTAGAGTTTTACTAAATTTATTCGAATAGCCATGTCCTTAGAATGGGCAAATGCTAGGATGTGATACTATGATTAGACTTCTACAACTATGATAATTTGGTAAGATGTATTTTACTAGTTTGGTAATTATAATGAACAATATGAACTGGTGAGAATGGTAATACTCTGCTAGGATCCAACCTATAATTATAACTACTTCACCTTACTACTTTTACCTCTACCTATCCACCTCCACCACCATAATCCACCTCCATCATATAGCCTTCCCTTTCCACCTCACCTTCACTCAAAGTTTAGGGCTTGCTGAGTACTTTATGTACTCAACCCCCTCCATTCTATGTTTTAGGAGTTAAGCTACAAGAGAATATACCTAGATGGAACTTCTGGAGCTACGCAAGGATAGGATACCTGGAGTAGGCTCGAAGACAGAGCCATACAATAGAGCTATGCTAGAACTATGATGATTACGATATAAGAGTATGCTTAAGGAATAAGTCTAGGGTTATGTCCGTACTCCAAGTTGCCTGTAGGAAATGGAGCCACATTAACATAGGACCACTGTCTTAGAACTCTGATATACGATATAAGGCTAGTGGCCCAAGCTATGTAAACCCAAACCATGTAATGTGTTTCCCTATTAGTAATAAAAGTATAGTTTTTGATATCAATCTTGTTCAAACTGTGCATATCAGCTACTGATCCAGAAACTGATACATGATGCACAAAGAACCCTAAATTAGGGGCCTAATAAGCACCTCGTCCTAGAAGCTATGACCATCGTGGAGCCACCGCCAGAGCCATGTCCCACTGTGGAGGACCTACCGGAGCACCTCCTCCTTTGCTGCAAATCCGCATAAGCAGCAGGAGCCATCGCCTGAGTGGGAGCGAGAAGGTAGCATGGAGGAGCGGGGCAAGCTAGCACGGTGGCTCAGGGAGGAGGTGCGGGGTGATTCCTGGCATTTGTGGAGCAGTTCCTAGACATGAATGTGGCGGCAGCCATGCCATGGGACCACAACCACACAGCGATGATGCTTTCATAGCTGAAGCGCGTCAATGACTGGCTCAACGAGATCGGGACGCCGACGGAGATGGCGCCGCATCCACCTACGGAAGCGGACAATGAGGCCGTGGCACCCACTGCGAATGGGAAGAAGGGGTGACAGTGGTGGCTGGTAGGACTCCCATGGCAACAATGACCACATCGACGTTGGTAGTGGTGGTGTGCTGCCCGCCCACGGTGATGTCATTGGCCACCCAGCCCTCGAAGAGCATGGGCTTGAGCTTCGCACAGGTTGCGTAGATGGTTGCCGTGTGCGTCACTACCGGTGATGCTGACACGTGTGCCTTGCTCTCCTCCGCTCTCCTCAAAGGTGTTCGACGAATTGCTTCAGAGGCAGTGAAGTTACCTGCACAAATAAGAGGTGACTCTATTCAAGCCAAACCAGCCAACCAAACAAACTAGTTGCTAGTCAGGCTTAGACAGTGTAGGCAACCAAACAAGTCCATCTTGGCTTGCCAGAGGAAAGCCATGTAACCAAACACACCCTATGTTTTAGGGTTGTCCTTAGCGTTCAATTTGTAGTCTAGCTAGGTTGCCAACTAGATTAAGATACTGATATGGAACTAAACTAAACTCGTCTCCCATGGGGTCCCACGAGTTGCCCAGATTAGTGGCCGCAAGTTGTTTTGCAAGCCCATGGTCGGAGTAAGTTACTATTTTGTTGGTCAGCCGATTGGGCTCCACAAACCCACTGTCCTTGATTTTTGAGGCCGTTTATATTCATTTATTGAAAAAAAAACTTTAGAGGCGTGGAGGTATGGACAATAGGTGTGATTAAAAGTCTAACACGCTACCGATCGCGCTCGGCGCCGAGCGTGTGACACCAGGCTGTGATGGGCCGGCCCAGCAGACCGCGCTCCCCTCCCCCATCCAACGCACTATGGCCTCCCTTCCCGAGCGAGCACCCAACGCTTTTTCTTCCGCTCTTCAGGCAGTGTAGCCGCGGGGAGCGACGAATCCGCCTCCCTGTCGAAACCCTAGCCAGCGAGCGGTGGTGGGGTAGGTTGCAGCGGGGGACGACTAAGAAAATGCTCCGCTCACTCCGCTGCATGTCCAGATCCCTTTTCTTCTTTCTGCATCTGATTCGACATGGTTTAGCTCCTGTAGCTGGCATCTGCGGCTTCTTCAGGAGTTGCGGCGAGCGATGATGGAGCAGTAGGTGCGGCGGGCTATGACTGAGGAGCTATAGTTGCGGTGGGCTACGACGGAGGAGCTGTAGTTGCGGCGGGCTACGACGGAGGAGCTGTAGTTGCGGCGAGCTACGGCGTTCGATGTGAGTACAGCCCAACCCCTATCACCGCTCCTTCGACGAAGCAAGTAGTTTGTTGTAGTATTTCAGTTTCGAAGCAATTTTCTTCAGTTTCATTAGAGCTTCATTGAACTGCATGCCTGCAGCCTATCCTGCTTAGTGTATCGTCTTCCCTCTAGATGTATCTACCGCTGATTTGCTACGACTGTTACAGTGTTGGTGGGTTGGCTGCTGCAGCTACAGTCAGCTCAACCAAACAGGACAACATTGTTTCTAGTAATTCTAGTAGTCATAGCTAGCACAATGTGTCACCATTAATGTCTAATTTGCTCTACTAAGAAATATTAAGTAGTATATTGTACGTAGGCCCAAGATTTTTTTTTCATAACTTAGTATTGAGTAGTATTGGAGCAAAACGACTGACTTCGGCATTCATAATTCTTGCTTGTGATGTATAGATAGATCAACACTCATTTCAGAGATAAAACAGCTTAGTATGTTCAATCCATTATTTCTAGTAATCAAGGGAGGAAGATGTTTGTGAAATTAACTGTGAAAATGGATGAAAGCATGGAGCTGATTGGAATATTTCCTGGGTTACAAGTAAATCGTTACAGGAAATCTAATGCATATATTTTAGTTTTCAATTTTAGTTTTCTTATAATTATAAAGTTTTCAAAATTTTAGCAACCTTCTAATTTCAGTTATCAAATCCAGTTTGCATTTTGAACTAGTAATTTCAATATAAAAATTTCAGTAAGATTCTCATTTCAGATATCAAATTCAGTTTGCACTTTGTATTTTCAGTTAGCTTTCAGTTTTCAACAACTATTTTTAGCTAGTTTCAGTTAGCCTATTCTGTTATGAAACTTCTTCCAAATTGTTGCTAAAAATAGTTGTTGCGTTCAGTTATCTTTTAGTTTGCAATTTTAGTTACTAGGAGGGAAGGTTCTTGACCATATCTGATCATCGTCGGTTGGCCTTGTAAACGATCTTGTGAAGCAAGGGAGAGTACACTAGTGAATACATTGCGCTACATCACTCAGATTTTAGCATATGAAATCAACGATCTACACTTCTCCGAGTACGTGGTATGACGTTGGGAAGTTCTAGAAATTTAAATTACTGTTGATTGTAATAAATTATTATGATTTATAATGAATAAATTTAAATTATTATGTGTTTGTAATGAACTGATCTAAATTATTATAGTTTGTACCAAATAATTCATTTATTTGGACTGTGTAAACTTTGAAAACTATGGAAGCATGAGCATAATCACCGTAGATTGTTAGATACATGATAAATGACATCAAGCACAGAGTTTACATAATAAACCCTTCATACAAGCTGATACATGAATTACATGATAAATGACATCGAGTACATAGTTTAGCCAGCTACTGTTCTTGCATGTCCATCAGGGCGTAAATAGGGCAATGAATTTGCTGGGATACTTCGATCTACATTAATTATCTTCTCTAGTAGGTCTGTAAAGAGGCATTTCGCTGAACTGGTTAAAATCCTCAGGATCAAGCACACCGTCAACTCCTATAATTTGTTGTTTCCTAGAGACAACTACATGCTTTTACTTTCTTGCCTTTTTGTTCTCAATGCTTAGGTCATGTGCATAGAAGACCTATGCAACATGGTTACCAAGTACCCATGGGTCATCCTTGTAACCTACTTTACTGAGGTCAACAATTCTCAGCCTATAGTTGTCCGCACTGACACCTCATTGGCCTTCAACCCATTGGCATCGAAAGACAAGAATCTGAAAATTGACACCGTACTCTAGTTCCCATATTTCATGAATGAAGCCATAATATGTAGTATATTCACCATTTTCATCTAAAGCATCACAGCGAATCCCACTATTTTGTGCCACACTTTTTTTGTCCTTTGAATTGACACAAAATATGAAGCCATTAATGTCATACGTCTGCCATGTAGTGATCTAGCGTGATGGTCCAGATGCTAGCTTGATGGTTTTTCCTCCATTGTTTTCCCATCTGGAATGCTTTGATCCTGCAGCCATGTGGTGAATGTACGCTTGTGCTCCTTCATGACCCAATCTTCTATGTGCCCATTGTTTTATTCGCGAAGCTCATTCATGTGTTACTCGATCAATGGCTCCATTATCGAGAGTTGATGTAGGATGCTGTGGTGTGCCTCTAGGACTGTGTTGTAATCCGATGGGATGAATGACTTCTGTCCCATTCTCCTTTTTCCATACAACCTACTCTCGTGTCGGGACGGAGGTAAACCAACTGCAATCTGGTCTTTTAGGCATTTATTGTAGAATGGACCTCCGTACTCAATGGTATCTTCAGTAGTGTAGGCATCTATCATGGACCCCTCTGGGTGAGCATGATTTGATACATACCTGTTCAGAATTGACATGAAACGCTCATATGTCTGCATTTCATGCAAATACATGGGACCCAATGCCTCTATTGGAGCCACCAAGTGAACAACTAGGTGTACCATGATGTCGAAGAACGATGGAGGGAAGCACATCTCCAACTGTGATAATGTCTTTGTGGCGAATTCCTATAGCAACTTCAATTCATCACGATCAATTACCTTCTATGAGACCTTGTTGAAGAAGTAGCACAATCTTGTGATTGCCATCTTTACAAACACTAGCTTTATAGCCCTGATGGCAATAGGGAGGAAAGTGGTTAGCATGTTATGACAATCATGGGAGTTGTAGTTGGTGAGTGTAAGATCTTTCATTGACACACAGCTCCTGATGTTGGAGTAGAATCCAGACAAAACTTTCAAAGTCTTCAGCCACACACAAATCTCATGTTTCTCTTCTGGGTTGAGGTTGTGCTTGCTGCCGAGAGTAGGTACTTTCCATTTGGTTGAGGTATAGGGTGAAGTTCTTTTCTGATGTCTAAATTGACTAGGTCCAAATGCAAATTGAGTCCTTCCTTTGTCTTACCCTTTACGTCGAGCAAGATCCTAATTATGCTATCGAAAACATTCTTTAGGACATGCATACCATCGATCGCGTGTCGTATGTCTAAGTCTTTCTAGTATGGTAAATACTTGAAAAAAATTAACATCTTCTTGAATGTGTCCCCTTCTGATGCCTTGACATCCTTTCTTTTCTTTCCATCTTTGGTCTTCTTCTCGAAAACAAATGTGACTTTGCTGACTATTAGGAAGACTCTTTTACCTACACTTTTACCTGATGGAGTAGTAGATTTTGATTCATCCCTATTGTCGAAGTACTTGTCCATCCTTTTCAACTAGTACTTGTGTCTTCTTGGTAAGAAGCGTTTGTGCCTCATGTACACTAGCTTGTTAGATGCAGTAAGGTACACATGTGTGGTTTCATCAAGGCATACTACACAACCAACCTTTCCTTTTGAAAGGACCTAGGATGCCACCTAGAGGGGGTTGAATAGGCATTTCTAAAAATTAACACCTTTAAATGAGGAAACAATTAGTAAAGGGAGTTTCTAAAATGGAAACTCCAAATAAAGAGTAGTACCACCCCTCACAAGTTAGCCACCATAGAGTAAACAAGGTATAAAGAATATATATAGAAGTTACAACCCTGCAATACAAAGTTAGAACAGAGAATGAATATATTCAGCACAGGCAAAAAAACCGGACGTGTCCGGTATGCACGTGTTCTGCAGAACAGCCTGTCATAGTGATCAATACCGGACATGTCCGGTAGCTATATCGGACATGTCTGGTATATACGGTTTTAGTGGAACAGCCCTGAACTTGCTTCTTTTGATTTCTAACTTTAAATCAAATTGCAGGTACCTACTAGAAATGAAAATATACACAGATAACCATCACAAGAGCAAGAGCAACACAAATATCGGATAAAATGCTAATTGAGACATGATATTTATTTTCTCGAAGTTTGGACTCATTCGAGTCCTACTCTCCGTTGAGGGGGCTACGGGCGACCCAGCGAAGGTCAGCCCTAGAGGATACCATAAAGGTCACTCTAGCCGAAGTGTTTTCTAACTCCTTTTCCTCCTTCCACTAGTTGATTCCGAGATGACAGAATCGATCGTTACAAACTTTTCGAGGCACGCCATAATCTCTCGGGTGCTCTCCGGGATGCCTAACCGTCTAGGACCAAAGAATCCAAGAGTAACAAATGCGAATCATGAAATAGACAATATGCACAAGTGCTCAAGTGGTGGCTTGCTCTCTTTTTCAAATTCTCTCTTAACCCACAAATGGATTTTGATATTTGGATCACACACTCACTAAGAGAGGGTTTGGGAGAGTTGGCAAGGCTCAAAATGTGTATGTGTATCAATAGAATCAGCAAGCTCAAAAGGTGAAGGCTTGGGGGTATTTATAGCCCCTTTGGAAAAACTAGCCATTTTATAGCCGTTGCCATACTGGACACGTCTCATATGACTTACACTGCACCAACGGTAACTAAGTTACAGTGACAATGTGAGGCGTCGGAGCTCCTGATGAATGTCGGAACTCCCGACCGTTAGAACTCTCGACTCACGTCGGAACTCCTGACCCTCAGCATATTTGAAAACCATGTAACTGAGTTAAAGTATGTGAGGTGTTGGAATTCCTGACTCATGCTGGAACTTTTGACCATTGGAACTCCCGACTTATGTCGGAACTCCTGACTCTCAAGGCATTTGAAAACTAGCCGTTGGCCTCTGGTCGTCCATACCAGACACGTCCGGTATGAGTACCAGACACGTCCGGTATGACCACCATAATGAACTCTCCAAGTTAGTTAAAGCATGAGACGTCAAAACTCCCGACCGTTGGAACTCCTAACTTACGTCGGAACTCCCGACGAACCAACCTGAGAGCAACAATTTTACCATTGCTGGACAAATACTGGACACGTCCGGTATTGCCAAACCGGCAAGAAATCAGTTAGCTCTTTTATCTCTCAAATACTCAAAACTCATATGGATTGGCTTAAGCACTTATGAAACATTATCTATCAACATGATGCATCCCTCTAAATAGTACGACATACCTATTAAACTCAAGATTAAAGGAAAAACAAATTTATACCGCTTGAGTTGACCTCTTTTGAATTAATGTCGTCTTTTTCAATCTTCATCAAGTAAGGGTGCCAACATGTTGATATTGATCTTGTCACTTGAGCATAGCCATCTTGAGCACTTGACTTGATTCCATTCATCAAATATGAATAACACCAAATGCATCAAGTCACTTCAAACACTTTGTCCAATATAGATTTGATCCTCCACATCACTATGACCATCGTAGCTTGATTAGTACCTCAACTAAATGTAAGTACTTCCTTCTTCACCCTAGCTAGGTTCTTCGGCCACTAAGCCGTCGCTTGCCCTTCACCCTTGCGTTGAAGCCTTTCCTTGCTATCTTCACCATCTCAAGCCATCAAGTCACATCTTGTGTTGAATCAACCATTCATTTGTATTGTTATCTTTTTCATTTCAATTTAGCAAGCTTCAAATATGAGACCATTCCATATGCAATCCCTCATGTCTCATTAATTAATTCTTACGAGCTTGCTTTCACATAGAACATGGAAATCCCACAATAAATAAGCCTTTGCATGAATTCCATTTGCATTGTTGTCTTGTGCTTAAACTAGATTGTTTTATATAGCAATGCATCATTTTAGCTTTCATTAAGTACCTATGAGATAACCTATTACCTGTTCACACTTAGCAAATATGTTAGACCTTTAATCATGTTGTTATTCAACCATCCAAAACCCATTAAAGGGCTAGATGTACTTTCAATCTCCCCCTTTTTGGTGATTGATGACAACTTGATTAAAGCTTACAAAAGAATATAAACATTTAAACTTTTGGGTTCAATGATTTATGAGAGGCTCCCCCTTAATATGTGCTTGTGATTAGAATTCATGAAATGACCTCAAATGTCAATTACACATACTAAAACATATAGAAGACTCCCTCTAAATCATTACATCCGTGGAGTGCATGTGTGTGTGACAAAGTAAAACTGTGATGTATATGTCAAGATATATCACACAAGAATAAATATAAATACATCACATCAAATATTTTCATTCTAGCATGCATAGTCCTTATGAAAATAAATATAACACATGTAATGTCACACATAGCACTCATTACAAATTTTCTTAAGTCCACAAGCCACTGATATATAAATAAAGATCATGTCTCAAGAGATACAAAGATAAAACATAAGTAAGTCTTATCTCTCACATGATACAATCTATTTCAAACTCAAGATATACATTAATGAAGCTCACAAACTATAGCCTATAGTACATATTTTTAGATACAAAGATAAGCAAATGAAACTATCTTGAAGCTTTAATCAATCTCTCTCCCCCTTTGTCATCTATCACCACAAAGGTCCAACAATGACATACTAAGGACAAAGGGGCTACAAGCTGTCTCTGATAGCTGTGATCACTCATCATCATCTTCATCTCTACCAACATCCTCATCATCTGAGCATGTAGCACTAACTGGACGAGAACCACCCACACTAGATGGGTCATAGAAACTACCCATGAGGTCACTCCACCAGTCTGAAGCATACTCATCTGCTGCACTAGGACGTGGCTGAGAGTGAGTAGGCACACGAGCATGTAGTGGTAAAGTGTCAGGGTGCTCTGGTGCCTACTGCTATCGCTGAAGGAACTCAGCAAACTCTGCGTCATACCTGCCCTACTGCTGCTCCTCAGTCTTAGCTCACTAGCTGCCTCATCTGATAGTGGAGACCTAGGAGGATCAAGCTCAAATCTAGAAGCAATCTACTTCAAAGTCCGAGCATCCTTCCTCCTAGCCTCCCTCTCCTTCTACTGATAGGTCCGTATGTCCTTGCATATCCCAAAGATAGCATTGAACATCTTGCGAATGGGAGAAGGAGGACTACGACGACGTGGAGAAGAACATGAAGGAGCATGTGGCAGAGGAGAAGCTCGTCCTGCTACACCACCACCTATAGGTGCATCTGCCTCTAGTGCTGCTCCTCCTCCTCCTAGTCCTGCTAGAGGTACCCCAACCTTAGTCAAATCTACAACAATCTTTAGGGCCTTATGTACCTTGTCATACTCAAAGGTTTGCCCTATGACATGCTCAATCATGTGCATGATGTAGGGAGCAAAACCATAGCCCTTGAGGGGCCTCTCACTAACACTCCTGATCTCACACCATATGAAATCAAAGACGCTAAAAGGTCATGCATCAGGTGCCATCCTATGGAGCAGGTTCCTGGAGTAATCTGCAATATTTCCCTTATCTCCACCCTTGCAATCAATGGCCTTCCTAAACATCCTGTCCAGGTATCTGTAAGTAGGGTGAAGACCTAGAACCTTCCCCACTGCTCCTCTCTCACCCCTTGGTGGGTACATGTAGGCAAGCTGATCTAGAGGCAACACCTACTCTATGTGGATCCTATCTTTCTAAAGATCATCATCTAAGAATCCAAGTAGAGCTACAAAAGCATCATAATCAACACTGTACCACTAGCCCTCAAGCATCCAGTGCATATGCCTCTCATCCTCCTCAACATACAGGGTGGTGTAGAACTAAGCTACCACCTCTATGTTCCAGTCATGCTGGAACTCCAAAATCTCATAAACCCCTGTATGCTCATAAATGGTAATAGCGTGATCAATGGAGGCCTTCTGCAAATCTCTGACGTACTGCTAGTCAATCCACTAAGACTTGGCAATCACTAGGTTCCTGATGAGGATCACACTAGTGTAGAAGTCCATATGAAAGGTTGTCTAAAATCGATAATCAAACTGAATCCTCGACAAGCCCCTTGGATCAATTCTTCTTTCATCTTGGGCCCTAGGGTCATGCCTTTCCCTCGATAGTCAACTCTAGAAACATAAGAGGGTACACTAGGTGGATGTGGCTCAAGTAAACCATAGTACATACCTTGACCTGGCTGGTGCTGAGCTGGAGGTACTGCCTGCTCCTCCTCAATCTCTTGCTCATCATCTGAGCTGCCACCATCTGAACCTCTATCAGTGCTCTTCCTCTTTCTTATACTGGGCTCCACTCTATACTCCTTTGTATCTATGTTAGAGGAAGAACTATTGTCTCCCTCTTTGTATTGTGGAGCACCTCTAGTAGCCCTAAAGAGTCCTCTGCTGCTCCCCTGCTCTTGCTGACTATATCTGGGATTCATTTTCTATCTTGCCTTCTTGTATTTCTCTAAAGCTAGATCATGCCTATGTTTGGACCTAGGCTCCTGTCTTCCACTCATAGCTGTTGTCTAGTATCTAAATATTTGTAAGGAATTTTAGATACATGCCCAAATAATAGCTTATTTTAGTTGATATATAAAAATAAGAATAATTGTCCCATGCTTTGTAATCACCTCAACCGAACTAGGTCAAAAGGTTCACAAAACACAATAGACAATTAAACTTAGTCCTAAGAATCAACCACTGAGAAGATTGAAACAAGGGAGCAAAATCTGCTCTGCTGTCCCATACCAGACACGTCCGGTATGAGCAGACAGCAACCCTAGCTAGGGTCCTTGGTTCAATCTTCAACTAATACAATCCAAACTCTGAGCATTGCTTCTAGACAGGTAATGTAGCATCTCTACTGAAGGGATTTCAAAATCATGCCCTAACTGCTTAGATTGGATGAGGTCCGGGATTAGGGTACCTTGAGAGAGTGAATGAAGATATGATTGGAAATCCAAGTCCCGGAGTCTTCGATCTTGATGCAAATCTCCTCCGATCCAATCTCCCTCTCTTCCTTTTCACGGTGGAATCACTCGATCACCAATATGGTGGGATAGAGGTGGCAGCATCAGCTTGGAGAGAAAAGAGAGATAGAGGATCAGGGCCAAAGGGGTCCAGCCATTTTTATAGCCCTGCTCATACCGGACATGTCCAGTATTTGTGGGCTGGCTGATCTTTTTCCAAATTTCATTCACTTAATTCCAATCCCCTTCTCTATCATTTCTTGATCCAAAAACATGTATGTCCTTGATCCAAATAAGGTGTAAATACTTTTTTTATCCAAATGCCATGAGTAACACTTCTCTTTTCCAAATATTTGGCATATATAGATTTTGATTACTTGAGAGAGATATTGTGAGACATAGTAGATTGTGGACTTAAGAAAGCCATGTCATGTATAATTAGTCAGTCAAACAATCAAGGGGGGCTATAATTATCACATGACAAGGCTAGGTCACAAAGACCAAGATTCAAATAGTTTTTCAAATTCACACCACCTACACATGCTAGTTATGGGTTTTGAAAAACATCTCTCCTATGTCACACAAATGCACATTCTAACATATAAAGGGCCTTAGATGCACTTACAATGCATGTATGTAAACACATACCTTTGCCTTGAGCCTACAAGAATACCACTAAGAAGATATATAGCATGATAGTCTTTATGTTGACCTTGGTTGTCAAATAATCATGCTAAATACTAAATCAATTTTTCATCCAAAGGACTACAAAGAATGCTACATAAGTTTGTTAGTGCACAAGGTGCAAAATAGAAACTAAGCTCCCCCTAAATAAGTGCTTTAAGTAATTTAAATGACTTTCAACTAACACTTCATTCTATTAAGAATTTGGGAGTCAATTTTCTATTTTGAACCACAACCAAATAATTTGCCATATTTAAATTTGAGTTCAAGAGATGCTCATAATTCACTTAGATTTGGTAAACCACAAGCTTCTAAGTAAATTGAGGATATATGAAAATATATGGATTAAAGACTCAGTTGCAATCCAATTAGTGTTCTGGTTCCCGTAATACCGGACATGTCCGGTTGGTATACCGGACACGTCCAGAATACGCAGAATAGAAACACTTTCTTTCTATCCCTAGCCATACTGGACACGTCTGATAGTAATGCCGGACATGTCCAATAGGTGCAGAACAGAAATAAATAATTTGCTGTTTGTGATTCTTCATTTAGCTCTATTATTTATTGTATACCTGCATCTCAACAAATGAATTGCTCTACTGGAGAGCTATTAAAAGCATCATATGGCAAATATGATAATTATAAAGTAAAACTAATTAGCCACTTTCAATTTTTTCACAAATATGCCTATTTGTGAGTTATTGAGCACAAAACAAATAAAGTAGCTATCCTATAAGTTTAGGTACTTGTTACCAATGGTGAAGATGAAGTAAATGATATATTCATTAAATTATCTTTGGGTCAACCATATAAGAGATTATGATAAAAATTGGTTGATAGATTGAGTGAATATTATCAAATTGCTTGCTCAACCACCCCGAAGCCTTCATCTCATCACCAAGTACCTACATCATTAACCTAAGCACACTTTAGTACTCAACTCTTGTTGGGTCCTTTTCGGTTAGTCAACACGTGCTTAGGCACCCAAATGGCTTTAGCACTAGTTTATGGTGAACACATCGCCTTGCTAGTGCTAACTCCATTTGTGGTCTTCCTAAGCTTATCATTATAAACAAATGTGTTCAGCTTAGGAGCTTTACCATTTGGGCATTCATGGCTTAGATGCCCCTTTCTTCTACAAGCATAGCATATACGACCTTTGTTTGCTCTATGCTTGCTTTACTTGTATGGACATCTATCAACCTTGTGGCCTATCTCATTGCATCCATAGCATCTTCTTGTTGCAACTTGGGCTTCCTTTCTTGCCTCTTTATACATTGGGCATTTCTTGGTAGGATGTCCCAATTTCTTGCTCATGAGACAAGTGCTTTATTTATCACTTTTCTTTTGGTTGGCCAACTTGTTTGAGGCCTTTTGTTCAGCCACTTCACACTTGTCGGCCCAACTCTTATGTGGACACATTGCCCACTCATGTCCATATAATCCACAACCATAGCATAACCTTTTTTCATGTTTCTTACTCTTGGTTGTGTTGGCCTTACTTGAAATGTGATTCTTTTGTTGGGAATTGGAGGAAGCAAGGTTTGAACCCTTCTCAAGCTTCTTCACCATGTTATCATGGTTATCTTGAGAAGGTTGTGCTTTCTCCTTACCCTTCAACCGAATCACATCTTTCTTTAATCTTTTCACCTCTTCTTTGAGCTCTATATTTTCTATGAGATTTAGCTCAATCAAAGATTAGCTTGCTTGAGGAGCACACTCATTAGTATAAGAAATATTTAATTGAGATGGTGTACTAGTGAGTGAATATGTAAGAGGTTGAGAAAATTTTACTGATGTCATCACAACCTCATGAGCTACCTCAAGCATGATGCTTGATTCTACTACTTCCTCATGGGAGCACTTTAGATGAACATAGTTTGCTTGTAGCACATTATACTTGTTTGATAGTTCATCTAGCTTTGCCTTAAGCTCAAAGTTTTCCTTCTCTAGTTGTGAAACACTAGAAGAGGAGTTAGTAACTAAAGCATGCTCAATTGATAATTTTTCATACTTTTCACTTAGAGCCTTTAGTTGTTCCATCTTGGAGATGAGAAATAATTCTTGCTTTTGAAGTGATTGCTCTTGCTTCTCAATCTCTTCTTCGAGCTCATTATTCTTTTCAATAATCTTCATGATGATGAACTTGTCTTTGCGGTTGAGATGATCAAGGTTGTAGTTGTCTTCAACTTCAACATCACTCTCATCTTGATCATCTACTTGTGCTTTCTCCTTTTCTTGATCTTTCTTGTTACTCTTTTTCTTGCTTTTCTTGGCCATGAGACACAAGTGATGAGTATCATGAGATACTGAGGTTGACTCATCACTTGGTCGCCACCGAGCTTGAGCATCGTTGCAAACAGCTATTTGTTGTTCTGCTGCCTCGGCCATACCGGACAAGCCTGGTAGGCATACCGGACACGTTCGGTATGTGCTGGTAGACAACAAGTCATGCACTGCTTGCACTTCTTGCTCCGACTCGGCGCTCTTGAGGTCTTGTGAGGCTTCTTCACTGCATGAAGACACAATGGACATACTTTCCATTGACTCGATCTCAAGTGCATCATCACATTTGGATTTTCCATATAGATTAAAAAGTGTAGTCCAAATGAGATGAGCACTCTCTGGAGGTGGTTGTCCATTGAAGATTGTCTTATCTTGAACCTCTGCACTTAATGTACTCAAAATGACATTAATAGCTTGAGCATTCAGTTGCACACATATCTCTTCCTCTTTTGACAAATTTTTGTAGTTGCTCCAATCAACTATAGGAAGAGTTATGCTTGCATCCACAATATGCTCAACAAGATGACTAATATCTCTAAAAGCATTGAGTACATGAATTGACGAAGGTAGAAAGTTTGAACCATCGTTTTGGACAAGCACCGGCTCCAACTCGACAGGCGTCGACATCCTTTTCTCATGGCGGTGAAGCTTTAGGTGAGAACCTTGCTCTGATACCAATTGAAAGGACCTAGGATGCCGCCTAGAGGGGGGTGAATAGGCGTTTCTAGGTCCTTTCACCTTTGAACTACCTTGATAATGAAAAGTGAGCTGGGTAATCATTTATGGTAACAAAATCATTGCTTTTAGTGTGAATGGCTCCTTGCAAAACTCATCTCACATGGCCACACCCTCTTCCCATAGTTTTTTTTCATTTCCTCCATTAAGGGCTCTAGGAACACATCCATATCGACACCAGGTTGTGTAGGTCCAGAAATAAGAATGGTTAGCAAAAGGTATTTTTGCTTCTCGCACAGCCATGGAGGAAGGTTGTAGATGGTCAGGATCACTGGCCATGTGCTATGCTTACTGCTCCTCTCAACAAATGGATTCATTCTATCGGTACTCAACGCGAACCTTATGTTCCTTGGTTCATCAGCAAAATCCTTGTATGTGTCATTGAAATTTTGCCACTGCTTGGCATCAGATGGATGTTGAAGTTTTCCATTATGTTTGCGCTCATCAGAAGCATGCCAGCACATAAGTTCTGCATCCTCAGGGTTTGCGAACAAACACCTCAACCGGTCAACCACGGGGAGGTACCACATCACCAAAGTAGGAATCCTTCTCTGCGTGTAATAGTCTACTTCTTCATTGCTATTGGTTTTTTGAACTCTTTGGTCTTTTTTTGGGTCTTCTTTCGCTTCTTCTCTATCTTTACGCAAGCTCCATTCTCTTCTTCCCGATAGTCTTTATTGGTCTTGTACCTACTCGCACCACAATTCGGACAACTCTCTAAGTCTTTGTAATCGTCACCTCGATATAGGATACAATGATTCCTACACGCGTTGATCTTTTCGACACCCATAGTCAGTGGACTGATTAGCTTCTTTGCATAGTATGTGTTAGTAGGCACTTTGTTCCCCTTTGGAAGGAGTGTTGCAAGAACACGCAAAAACTCATTTAAGCTAGCATCTGACCAGCCATACCGAGATTTTAGCATAAAAAACTAAAGGACAGCTCTCAGTGTGGTGAATTCATCGGTACAACCATTAGATGCTTCGTACAAATGCTCTGTTGCTACCTTCTTCAAGGCCTCCATTCCTTCGATAAGGAACATAAAAGGATCGGAATAATGGTGCAACAATGCCTCAAAAACTCTGCTTGTTCACTTTCATCGATGACTTGAATTTCATCGATGTATTCACACGCATTTTGGATGCCGACATCATCATCATCACTAAGATCCACCATAACAGGATTAGTCGGGGGCCTATGGTGTCGTGTCCCATCATCCATATTTAGTCCATCGGCATGAACTAGGTTGGCTTCTACATAAGGTGCGGAACTACCATCTCCATGTTTCACCCAAATCAAGTAATCCTTCATAAAACCACGGCGAACCAAATAAGAATTGATTTCTTCTGCGTCCTCAAATATAGCAACATTTTTGCATTCGATGCAAGGACAACATATGTACTTCGTCTTCTGTCTGTATGCATGCCTCCTAGTAGCATCAATAAATTTACAAACCTCCAAATGGTATGACGGGTGTAATCTTGATAAGCTGTACATCCATAACGATCTTTTCATCTTCAGCTGTACAGAAATTATAATGGTAATGTCTAATTAATTGGGTACATTTAAAATTATTTGATGAAAATTAAAATTATTATAGTTATTTGAATAAACTAAAAATTATTGTAATTTCAAAACATCTAGTTTGGTGAATAAACTAGATTGTTTAAAATATTTTTAAACAATATTTCTCTCAAAACACAAGCATGAAACACTCTCTCTCTCTATTTTTTTCATAACATATTTTAACTCCCACATTATTTATAACAACCATTAAAGCAAGTGATAATACCAATTCTCTCTCTATAGTACTACCATTTCTCTCTCTCTCCCCATGAAACCCTAGGTCTAGTTTTGAATCAAATTTATAATGGAGAATCAACTATGAGAGGTGCACCACTATAATCCAAACCTTCTAAAATATCATGTATTGAAATCCTAAACAAAAATTTACTACCACTTTCTCTCTCTCTCTCTCTCTCTCTCTCTCTCTCTCTCTCTCTCTCTCTCTCTCTCTCAAAACACAAGCATGAAACACACACTCTCTAGCTAGATCTAGTTTTAGCTCAAAGTGAGAAGCACTAATGCAAAAAGAGTTATGAGAGGCATTAATTAACCTTCTTAAGACACCTCCTCCAAAGAAATGAAGGGCAAAACCTCTCTCTTTCTCAAAACACAAGCATGAAACTCTCTTTCTCTAACTAGATCTAGTTTAAGCTCAAAGTGAGAAGCACTAATGCAAAAAGTGCTATGAGAGGCATTAACTAACCTTCTTAAGCCACCTCCTTCGAAGAAATGAAGAGCAAAACCTCCCCCCTTGTATTTTGTGATTTTTGGACCTCCAAGTTCACCACCAATGGAAGGTGGCTGAACAGTGCTGGTCAGGGGAGAAAGAAGCAATATTTATAGCAGATGTATTAGTGGCGATTCACATAAAAAAGCACCACTAAAAATGAGTATCACAGGCGGTTCACATAGTTTGATATTTACACTGACCGTTTATGTAAGCAAGCCACCGGTGTAAATGGGCTTTACACTGGCGGTTGGCTAATGCAAACCGCCAGTGTAAATAGACCGTTAACACTGGCGGTTTTATTACACGAACCGCCAGTATAAAGGCTTTTACACAGGCGGTCCTTGAGGCTGGTGAAAGGTCCTAATATGGTTAGAGGGGGGTGAATAGCCTATTTATAAAATCTACAAATCAACTAGAGCAATTTGATTAGTATGACAAACAGCGAAATGCAAACTTGCTCTAGCTCTACAAGGGTTACAAGCCACCTATCCAACAATTCTAGTTGCAATGATTACTAGGCACACAACTTGCAATGTTACTACTCACTAAGAGCTCTCAATCTTGCTACTCTAAAGAGCTCCACTAGATGAACTTAAAATAACAAAACAAGCTCTCAATTCTAATTACACTAAAGAGCTTGCCACAACTAGTTTGTAAGAATATAAATGAGTGAGTAGGGTGATTATACCGTCGTGTAGAGGAGTGAACCAATCATAAGATGAATACTAAATCAATCACTAGGAGAATACCAAAGGGTAAGAGACAACCAATTTTTCTTCCGAAGTTCACGTGCTTGCTGGCACGCTAGTCCCCATTGTGTCGACCAACACTTGGTGGTTCGGCGGCTAAGAGGTGTTGCACGAACCTCATCCACACAATTGGACACCGCAAGAACCTACCCACAAGTGAGGTAACTCAATGACACGAGCAATCCAATAGAGTTACCTTTTGGCTCTCCGCTAGGGAAGGCACAAGACCCCTCACAATCACCACGATCGGAGCCGGAAACAATCACCAACCTCCACTCAACGATCCTCGCTGCTCCAAGCCGTCTAGGTGGCGGCAACCACCAAGAGTAATAAGTGAATCCCACAGCAAAACACGAATGCCAAGTGCCACTAGATGCAATCACTCAAGCAATTGCACTTGGATTCTCTCCCAATCTCACAATGATGATGAAATAATGATGGAGATGAGTGGGAGGGCTTTGCTAAGCTCACAAGGTTGCTATGTCAATGCAAATGGCCAAGAGAGTGAGCTTGAGCCGGCCATGGGGCTTAAATAGAAGCCCCCATGAAATAGAGCCATTGTACCCCATTCACTGGGCACAAACACGGAGTGACCGGACGCTCCGGTCAGTTCGACCAGACGCAGGACCCCAGCGTCCGGTCGCCCGATGCTTGCCACATGTCATCGACTTCAAATGACGATCGCCCGATCTCAACGATCAAGTGATGACCGGATGCGTCAGTTAGAAAGTGATCGGACGCAGGACTCCATCATCCGGATCGTTTCCAGTAAGGTTCCAAACGAGAAATTTTACGACCGGACGCGTCCGGGTCATGCTCGATCGGACTCACCCAGCGTCCGGCCACTCAACGTTTCCTCTGATGCGCCTCACGTTAGCGTACATCAGCACTGACCGGACTCAGACCATGAGCGTTCGATCAATTTACACGCTAGCGTCTGGTTATAAGACCGAGACCGTGTGTTTTACTGCTGTCACTGACCGGACTCTGAACCCAGCGTTAGGTCACTGCACCATCAGCGTCCGATCACTCTCTGTGAACCCCTGTCTTTTCTGTATAGGGCGCCGGTGAAGTTTCTAATCCTTGCTCAATGTGCCAACCACAAGTGTATCACCTTGTGCACATGTGTTAGCATATTTTCCACAAGCATTTTCAAGGGTGTTAGCACTCCACTAGATCCTAAATGCATATGCAATGAGTTAGAGCATCTAGTGGTACTTTGATAACCGCATTTCAATACGAGTTTCACCCCTCTTAATAGAACGGCTATCTAACCTAAATGTGATCACACTCGCTAAGTGTCTTAATCACGGAAATAAAATAGCTCATACTATTTATACCTTTGCCTTGAGCCTTTTGTTTTTCTCTTTCTTTTTTTCCAAGTTCAAGCATTTGATCATCACCATGCCATCACCATCGTCATGATCTTCTCCATTGCTTCATCACTTGATAAACTAGGTTAGCACTTAGGGTTTCATCAATTAACCAAAACCAAACTAGAGCTTTCAGCTGGCCCACACATTTCTCTCTACTTGGCGCCACCTCTTTCCCAACCGCCACTGAAAAAAGGGTGGCGCCAAGAGAAATCACCGGTGTACTAGTGTACTCAACTTCCGACAAACATATATATAAGAAATATTAATATTTATGGTACATAATTAGTATCATCAGAAAGATCGTTGAATCTATTTAGACGCAAATTTATGGCACATATTCAAGTGGTAAAGATGGATTTAGACGCAAAATCTAAGGGGTTACTTTATATATTCTTTATAGTGGTAAGGGTTGGTATTTTTTAGAAAATAGAATTGAACCAATGACTATTATTAACGATGATGATTAGAGTATACTGAATTCAATGTAAGATGTTTCTGATTATCACAATAATTTTAGATTTATTTTTTTCTTGTGAAAAATTAACGTGAAGACTTCTTTGAGACCTCCGATAGTGTAATGGTACATATTAATTAACTAGAAGCAATATCCCGCGCGTTACTGTGGGAATTGCAGATAAATTAGAATGAAGTTAGACTAAATGGATGAGTAGCATACTAATGACGATAATTAAATGTAATGTGATATTTGACTGCTGAGGTGGACTGCTTGTATGTTGAGATAGAATGACCAGTGAGTTTATAGTTATATGAGATATATAGATATAGATTACCAGACGTGTACAAGAGGCACGCTACATTGGTATAGCGAAAGGGGCTGCGTTTCCTATGAATTTGCGCGGAAGCAATGTACTGTTGACACTTGTATTCCTACTGTATGCTGGAGAGTACAAGACTTCAATATTGCCGGTACATGTTAAGATGCCAACCGTCTTCTGCATTCCGATGGTTATAAACTCTGTCATTCACAGCTTGGTGACTTTGGCTTTTCAAAATGGACGGCTGGTAGTGGATATATGGACAAGAATTCTGGGGCAAGCAGTGTCCGCACAATCATTTCTTTTGGAACTTTGTAAGCTCATTCGTCCATTTTGTGGTACCCTGCATTTCTTGTGTTTCCTCAGAATGCCAGCGAATCTCATGTGCTGTCCATCAGATGCTTGGCTCCTGACAGAAGCTTATGCGTTTTGGGATTCTTCTTTTCCAACTGATATTCGGTCGCAGGAGTGTTGATGGCACTGGAGGACATGTACTGTTTTTGTCAATCTACTTTACAGAGTTACAGCACATTGGTGCCATTTTCAGTTCCAACTCCTTGAAATTTTTTCAGACAGAGCCTCTGGTTGAGAGTCTTGTTGCTTCATGAACTGATTGATGACCGCATTGAAGATAGATAGTTAGAAATGAATTATGATACATACGGGATCTATTTCTTCTGGCCAAAGCTAGATATCTCTGTCACTCTGTGGCAGACGAACCGTGAGCAACGTCCTTCTATGGGAGAGAGGTTGGTTTGGTAAACTCAACTTGTGTGATAGTAGTAGTTTAAACGTTATATCACAAGATCTCTTTCTCTCTCGTGGTAAGCAGGTTGTCCGTCTTATTGGATTAGAAATTGAGCATATCAGGGATTTGTCTCGACAGTTCATCCCAAATTTTACAAAAGTGATGCGGTAATCAAAAGGGAATCCCTGCGTTGTGAGCTCGCTGTTCAACCTCAAAAGTAACATTCCATTGTAGATGGTTAAAACTGCCACTCCACCTTCAGTGCCGGCCCTAGGGAGGGGCACGGGGTGGCGACGGCCGAGGGCCTAGGCAAAGGAGGGCCCCAGCCTAGGTATACAATCCCCCCAAACCCTATAGTCCAAAATCCAATAGCAAATGTCGGCCTTTCTATTCTTTGCAGCTTTCCCACGTGGCCACGCGAGCAGAGGCGAGAAACCGTGACGTAAGTCCGCGAGACCGTGACTCGGAGAGGAAGAGTCGCGCCACAATGGAGACAACGGACATGGTGGTGGGGCCGGCGGCGACCAGGCTCCACTGCTCTAGGCTCAATAACAACGACTTCTTGCGGTTTTGCGATCTTGATTAGTCGATCAGTTCATTAGAGTTCAGACCCTAAGTATTTTTCCATGTTCGTTTTTAATCCAAATTAATTATTTTTATTGAATTTTAGCCGATTAGTTCATTAAAGGTCCAGGCCCTAGGTATTTTTTTCCTTGTTTGTTTTTAATCTAAATTACTTATTTGTATTGTATTTCAGACTTCTAGTACTCTGATGAGGTGTTAGAATTTTAGAATGTTATCTCAGAAACAATTGTTCGGGGGCTGAGAAAAGAAAAAGAAAAAGACAAGAAAATCAATTTGTTCAATCACAAAAAGTGTTATACATAAGTTTTTTTTTCTTCTAGCAATGTTGTGCCTGTACATATTATTGGATTTGTTTTCGTTTTGCAAGTAAAATTAGCATATATATATATATATATATATATATATATATATATATATATAATACTATATATATATATATATATATATATATATATATATATATATCTATTAAGATAAGATTGTATACATGATCTAGAGGGCCGTAGCGATGAGTTCGCCCGAGTACTACTCGAAATCCTAGGACTGGCAACTGTCCACCTTTGCTGTCTACTCCTTATCCTCGTAAAATCAATAATCCGGGTTACATGTTGCAGCTAAGAATCAGAGCTATTTTGAAAGGCCAGAATCAAAACTACAAAACAGACAAGATGCGACCTGAGGATGCAATAACAATTCCTTCCTCAACTGGGTTAGCCATTTCCTCAATCAAAACCAAATGAGAATAAGACTGACAAGTTATTAGCGAATGCTGTTAGGAGCGTTGGGCTTGCGCACATACAGAAGTTGCACACAGCGATGGGCTTGATCCCAGAACCAGCCCGTATATGAGATTTCGCACACAGGCTTAGCTTCCACGAAAAGCCCCACGCGCCCAGGTGCTCGGTAAGACGTGCCACGAAATCTCCAAGGCAAACATCGACCCTCAACCTGATCGTTTAGCTGCTGCCTCGTTGTAAATCATCGTAAATTTCCAATCAAAATATGATTTTTCTCTCACACAAACCAACAAACAGTACGTTTTTCACGAACCAACAACGATACAAACCAGCCAACCGAAACAGGTACCTGACGCCACGCGCACGACAGCACCAGGCCGCTCCTGCTTTGGCCGCCGGGCGCCGCCTCGCGTCCGCCGCCGGCGTCGCGGTCTACGGCATATTCCGCGTCGCTTACGCCGTCGTCCGGACATCGCTTCCTACCTCCGAGCCCGCCTGAGCTTATAAAATCTTCCGACTCGGCCGTCAAGAGTGCTCTAAGCTGGTCCGGGGGCAAGTTAAAAAAGCACGGACCAAACAGCTCGGCGCCAGCACTCCGTTAGCGTTAATGGCTCTTTTGACTTCTACTTAACAGCCGCTACCTATACAGTAACTTTCAGTTTATGGGCTGCAGCCACAGCCCGCAGACACACCTGTAGCTCATCAACCGAACACCCCGGCGGCGGCGGCGGCGGCGGATGCGGTATTGGTACCATCGCCGCTGCCATTGCCCGCAACAAGTGGCGATGGTGCTGGACGCGACGGGGACGAACCGACCCGCGAGGACTGATCAGGGCCGCGCTCAGGGGCTTGGTCGCGCCCGCGGGGACACTCTCGTCGTGCTGCCGGGGTACGGTGCTCGACCCAGGGGGGTAACGAACGATGCATGTCTCTGAATTTGCAAGGAGCTTCCACATCTTTTTTTCTGCTGTAAAAGCTCCAAGTGTCCATTATTCCACTTCGTCTACTTATATACCATCTTTAACCTTTTGGGTCTCTTGCATGTGCAACAAAGAACCGACCAAAGGGTGTACTGCTTGTTTTACCGGGACTAATTCAGCACACCTTCAAGATCAAGTCGCCGTAAAAGCTGACGAGAGTATCAAGAGATGCTCCGCTGGGACGTGGAGAAGCTTCACAAAGTACCGGTAAATTTCCTTTGAACATTACTGACTTCGTCTGCTACTAAGGGCATGTCTATTCCCTCCTCTAAACCTTTAGAGTTTTAAAAACTTTAGAGCACTTTAATTCAGTTTTGAGATCTAAAACTCTAATGTGAGATGGTCTAAAGTTTAGAGCTAACTTTAGACCACATGTTTGAAGACTTTAGCTCTAAAGCTTAGATGAAAGGATCCAAACAGGCCCTAAGCTTTGCTAGTTTCTTTCGAATCCCAATTAGCGACTTGATGTTCTCCAATATTGAGATGACAAAAGATTTGCTGGAATTTTAATTGACAAACAAATTAAAATAAAAAGGCAAATGGTGTGGTTCAGATTTTTTTGGAAATCGGTCCCAAAAAATATACAACTAGGGAGAGTATGCACAAGTCATCCCACACAACTAAACACAATGATTGAACAACTAACAAACTCCTGCCCACTACTTGCTCAGATAAACTAGACCCTCTCCAGTATACTAAGTTAGTTAAAACACTTCAGAAAAATGGAAACAACATGTAGTTAAAACACTTTAGAAAAATCCAAACAATATCTATTCTACCAAAGCATATAATATATTTGTAATTTTTAAAAACCCCGGTCCCCAGTGACAGTGGGAGCAGCGCATACGATAAGGCTGAAGAAGTTGAAGACTGTAAGCCAATAACTTGACATCCCCCTCTAGTCATAATGGTTGATGCGTTGTGGATGTTGTGGCTGGGAGTAGAAGCCAACGAGGCAATGAGAACGAGGCAATGAGGTTGCTTAAGTAAGGTGATAGCCATTAAAGCCGATATCGGGGTAGCCAAGCACAAGGGCGAGTAGCCAATGGTCGATGGAGCTATTGAAGGCTACCATAGTTGTTATAGCCACACTGGGAGGTGCCATGAGGATGGTGGCATAAAGAAGAACATGACATAGGAGACAACAATGTGTTAAGACATCAGTTGTCGTAGGAGAAGGATGATGCCAAGGATGACACAGTTGAGCCGCGCTATAGATGACTGTGCACTGGGTTTGCTAGACTCGGGAACATGTCGAGGATGAAGGCACACACCAGTGCTTCTAATACCAAACATACTAGGAAGAGGAGCCCAACCTTGTGTAGTGTCTGAGGGACCAATAGAGGACCTCAATGATGATTTTGGTGTGCAAAATCGCGGGGCTAGGAGGTGCCGATGCAGCCTGCAGTTGTGGAGCAGACAAAGTAGGTGGTGGATTTAGATGATCTAACGCAAGTCCAATGATCCAAACATCATGGAAAGAAGTGCTCGAAGTAGACAGTGAAGAACGTGAACAACTTGATGAAGACCATGTACGATGAGTGTCCAGTGATATAGTCATGGACATCGACGATAGTGAAGATGCAATGGTGGGGAAGACCACTGGTGGCAGTTGCAACGGAACAAGGCGAGTGCAACATTAGCCCATTACTCATAGAAGAGACATGCAATACTCATGGATGAACTTCATGGGATCTTGTGGTTGCGCATACAAATGGTTGATCAGACCAATTGTGTAATGAGGTGAAGTAGGTTGCGTGCTCTCAGTTCATTAGACTGATTACACACAAGGTTGGAGACGGCAGTGGCTATCTTAAGGGTAGAGTTGGTGTGCACTGACTTGTATCGTCCAACCCTAGAGTAAGCTTTCACACTAGGGAGGCGAGGTCGCTATAGCACGAATAACGGATCATATTAGGACGGTGTTGAGGGTGATGTGTGGCTGTGGTTGTGGTGGAGGTGACAATGGGCTAGTGATTGGCGGCGTGCGGATGAAGAGACAGTGCATGCAGGTGTGTACCGCGTGCCACACGAATGTCATACAGTCGGTGATGAAGAAGATGGTGAGTCGAGAATGATGTCAAAGTAGAAGTGTGTGAAGACGACGACGACAGGCATTGCAAAACAAAAAACCAAAAGAAATGCCAATCAACGGGCAAGGGAGAAATCCCAATCAATGAATCAGAAAAGGCTCTCTAGGTAGTTGATCAATGAGATTAGCGATGCAAACCCTAGGTATGGACGATGTTGCCCCTGGCAAAGATCTTTATGGACGTTCTTCCCAAGGCACACTTTGAAGCGAAAAATTTAGGGTTTTGTTACCTAGAATTTAAGGTTAAAACTAAACTTGTGATACCATGTACAAAGAGTATATTAGAAACTCCACACACTATCTATTCTAACAAACAATCGTATATTAGTAATACTCTAACACCTTCCTTTTTAAATTTTTGTTTCAGATAACTGTGATCCTCAAAATAGTTGCTTCCTGTTCTCCAGCAAAGGATGTCATCATACAAGAAGTTAATTTTAGCAATGCTTCCTGGGTCGTGCTGGATAGGTCCTGCATTTCCTCTGCTGCACTGAATAGAATGATGAGAGGTTTCACCACCACCATGTGGTTGTTGCTTAATTTTTATACTGAATCTGCAGGCTCTACAGGAGGGATGTGATGCAGTTTGAAAACTATATATCCTGCAAGGTCGCGGTGTTCAATGAGGACATGTATGTGCAGGCCGTGAGATCAATAAGGACACGACCCACGTACAAAAAGGAAGGCGTGAAGGTGCTTTCAACAATCGTGGCATTTGAGGTGGCCGATCCCAAGACACTGAGCGTGGAACTGCAGCACACCGATCGAGCCGTCTCCTAGAGCTGAATGCCTGGATCCAACACCATCACGATGGCCACTTGCTTCTTGCTGTACGTTGAAATGATTCATCTATTGTCCAATGACTTCGGTCTGATACAGAACTTCATTTGCACAAGTTTTGATTATGTCCTGCGGCTCGTCTCAGTCTAAATAAGCAACGCGCCCCCTTTCCTTATGGTGTTGTATTGTCCAATACAACTCTATTTAGTATATGTATCAAATCTCGGTTTTGTTGCTGCTCCTGCTGCATACAACTGCGAAAATAGAGTAATCTGAGCACAAATTGGTGTACAGATTGAGGGCACCGTGGGACATTATAGGATCGACGCCATAAACTTCCTGCAGTAAATTTCGAGTATTTTTTCATGAACGGCCACCGTTTATCGGTTTTCTTTAGAATTTCGCCAACAAGCTTTTAAATAGGGATGCAGGTGGGTAGTCAATACAATTTTATGGATTCAGCTAGTTCAGTTTATTCCTCACTGAAATTAAATATATGCATCACACCATTTTAACTCATTTTTAATTAACGAGTTCTGATCCAACCCAATGATTTAAATAAAACAAATAGAATTTGCATCTTTGGTTTTTTATTCTACTTGAGACACTCTCTCAGAGTTATATATAGATGGCCAAATGGACCGCCCGAGATGGGCTGACATGAGCCCGGTAAAAGCACAAACTGATGAGGCCAGGCTAGGCACCCAACATGTCAGGCCATCGTACCATGCCAAAAAGGGCTTCGTGCCTAGACATGGGCTCTATCACGACACACCGGGTTGATTTTCGGGCCAGGCTAGCTTGATAAGCATGGTCTATAGAGCAGGTCAGGCAACGCGAGGCCTGTGTCACCATGCCGCCGATGCTTATGTAGCCCCACAAGCCCACTGTGAGGTAGCGCCGCTGCGCCGCGAAGGAGCGTCGAACAGGAAAGGAGTCGAGGGTTGATGTTTGGGACATCAGCGAGGGAGCATAGCTAGGAGGGAGGAGGCAGGAGCCGACAGAGACAGAGCGTGCGCAGAGAGGCTGCGAGGGAGCAAGGAGGAGGCAAGATGGCGGGTAGAAGCCACTAGGATAGGATGGTGTTGCTACGGGTGACTCGCGTGAGGGGAGGGAATTGGGAGGCGGCAATAGAAGCCGCGCGAAGGACTTGTGTGAGGGTACGGAAGTAGTGGACTTCGGGTCAGTCAGGCCGTGGGCTGCATAGCCATCTATAGAGTTATACCATGCGGTAGACATTTTTTAATAGTTAATAGTTAGATGGTGATTCTTGTTCCTAATTTGTGTCAACCTTACACACTATGCGAATTAGGTTGCAACCGGGTTACTTGTTGAGAAGTTGTGGGCTTGTTCAGCTGTTCTTGTCTTGGCTTGTTTTAGCTTATTCTCTCTCACAGAATACTATTGAATCATTCGAAACCAGTCGGTACCGAACACCCTGAATAACCCTAGTTATTTGGAGAAAAACACTCGAGATAAAATATCTTATAACACAGGGCTTGCTCAGAAGTGATTGCGGTGGCAATATTGCGGCTATCATTAGCAGCAACAGTTGCACGTGCACTAATATAACCAAGCTACTACAGCAATCACAACCGAGCACAGCAACAACAACTACAACTTGTTGGTATATATTACCCAAAAATCTGATATCCTCATCTACCTCAATCATGATGTAATAACAACCTATCGTCTTCTACGTCCAAACAAAGTCCTAACTCGATCATCTCCAATTCTCCATAACCATCACTCGACATGCTGCCCTTTTCCACTTCCCTCCAACACGAACATGCCGGCATGACATTCTATCAGTGACCTTTCATGGCATAAGGGCAGCTAAAAGTTATAGGCCATGTAGGCAACCATGACTTGAAGCCATCCATCTCCTACCGTAGAGCTTTGCTTTTGCAGAAAAGGTTAGCTTACAATGTACTATGAGTCTATGAGTATTGACCCTAACGACCAATTTTCCTGCCTTCGCCCCTGGCTTACATCTTTTGTCAGCTCTTTTTACTGGCCTCTCTCAAATCGTGAAACCGCAGGATGAAGATTCTTTCAACTTCAACTATAACGCACGTTCAGCGAGAGCTTCAATGTTTTGCCATACTCTAACATCATGCAAAGCCTGATCCGAAGACTTCATGCGGACGTGGACGCTAGGGCCTAGGAATAGCCAACATGTCATAAACAATATAATACTACCTTTGTAAAAAAAATGTAATTGTGGGAACTGTATTGGTCAAACTAGCTCAACTTTGATCAAGTTTATAGTAAATAATATTAGTATTTATGGCTCCAAATAAATTTATTATGAAAATATATTTTATAACTAATCTAATGGTACTTATTTTGTATCATAAGTGTTATTAATTTTTGTATAATTTTAGTCAAAGTTTAAGCCGTTTGACTCATCGAAATATGATAATTGCATTTCTTTGTGGACAGAGGGAGTATAAAATAAAGGAATTGTCAAAATTTAACTTGAAGACCGCATCATCTGAAACAACGGCTTACATAAATAGTCCATAGTTGTGCTGACTAGTACCTAATATTTAGTTGGTTGGTTAGCAAGGCACTAGCTAGCCAATTAGTTCGGATCTAAATAGGCATCAATATATAGCCTCGGTTTAATATATTATGCATCAAAGTTAGAGGAGAATAAAAAGCTAAACACATGGTAAAGGTGGATGCAGTTTCTATCCCTGATTTTAACAGACTTATGCCCGACAGTTTCCTTCATATGTATTGCATGTCACCCAAAATAACTGACATGTTCTATTGAAGATTGAAACAAATGATACGTCGTGCTACTCACTCGGTGAGAAAAGGACATGACGCTGTTCATTTTTTCTCAGGTATACTATTATTACTTATTACTGCTCCCCCTATTTTAAATTATAAGACGTTTTGCCTTTTTTTTAGATACATATATTTGTTATGCATTTAGATATACACTATATCTAGATATATAATAAACAAATGCATCTAAAAAATAGAAACTTCTTATAATTTAGAATGAGTGGTGTACTATGGCACTACTATTAAGGAGAGTACAAGTCAATCGTTGGTTTATAAGGGAAAGAAAGGGTACAAAGACTTTGATTTTCAGTGAAAATCCTGTCGATTCTGCGCAACGGATTGTATTTGGACATAATTCAAGTGTGATCCAAAAATTTGGAAGTATTCAGTAGAGTTCCGCTCTGGATTTTTTGTTCTAGCTATATGATCTTCTAAAAGTGTAATCCTGATGGACAAGCATGGTGGAGAGTACTACCGCCGTCCTAACATTTTAGGGTTGGACTAAGTAAAATTTAAGTTTGATTAGATTATATTAAAAATATTATGAATATTTGTATCTTAAAATAGATTTATTATTAAAATATATTATATGGTTCCTCTAATGATACTTATTACACATTTTAATATCGATCAGTATCTTGTTTATATGTTTTGTCGAACTTGAGATTCATACTCTTTGAGACGCAAGAGTGATATTTTTTGGATGGAGGTAATATATGAGAATTGATTTTGGAGCAATTTTTAGTAGCATTGGATGGAGAGCAATGCAGGTTTTTTTTTTAACTTTCAGCTTTAAGTGTAAAAGGAGAAGCGATTCTTGTCTGATACCCACCAAGTTCTCTACGTTTGACTGTTTAGTAATGGATTCTCCAGAATTTGAAACGGGAAGTGCTTCAAGCAATCCTTGATAGATAGAGGACATTAATCTTGCCTTCGTGAAATTTCAGAGGATTTGATTTCCTTGTTTAATTGTTTTATTAGGTATTGGAGAGAAACCTGCATCAGATTAGCCGCTGATCCTCCTGCTAGAAAGGGACAGCGCATTTCAGAACTGAGTCCCGCCGCTGTGCAAGCAAAAAACTGTTTGCTGGTCCCTGCTTTCCTTCGGAGCGGAACAGCTCTCGGCTTTCTCGCTGCCCCCGCCGCCGCAACCGTCCACCCGCGCCGCGACAACCGCAAGCTCCCGCGATTCGCCGCCGCGCCACCGCCTCGATAACTCCATCAATGCTGGTGCGAGCGGGGGATATATTCTCCGCCGGCGACCTCGAGGTGCCCCCCGCGCCTGCAGCAGGATCGAATGTACGCTGTAATCTCCCGAATATACTCGGCGGCGCGTAGGCGCCTCGAGGCCTTCATAACCGCGATTCCGGGCGGCCACGATGGCTGCGGCGGCAGCAAGAGGGGCTTGCATCGGCATCGGCATAGCAAGCGGCAGAGGTGGACCAGCCCCTTCAGGACCCCGCTGGGGTCGCCTATGTCGATGTCCTCCATCATCGGCGCCGGGGACGACCAGGCCACCCCCGCGTCGTCCCTACGCCACCCCTCAGGGCGAGGACGCGACGCCGTCCGTGATGGCGTCGCCGCTGCCGCCGCCACAGCTGGTCGTGGTGGCGCTGGACGCCACGCGGGACCACCGGGATGACGAGATCAAAACGGCGTTCAGGAATTTGGTCGTCGACCGAGGAGACATACTCCGCGCGTGCGATTCGCTGCTCGTGCTCGGCGTGCTTCACTCCATCACCCATCCATGTGAGGATCATCTCTGGGATATCACACCTTTAATGTCTCTATTTTACGACTCAGCACACACAAATCTTAGTTTACATTTGTGGATTTTCAAAATAGAATGTCATAGCAGTTTTGATGCTTAATTTGCCTCATCGTGTTCATTTTCCCTTTTAGAAGCTGTGCGTACGCTCATTGGCATATTGTTTCACTTGGCTGTGGGGTGGGGTGGGTTGTTATGTATTATAGTGGAACTGTAGGAAACTCTGTGTTTGTAGTGAGATTGCAATCATGCATGTCTGGTGGATGATAGCATACTGTTGTTCATGGGTATGCGCTTCTGAGGCAGCACTGTAGCTTTCAGAATCACCAAAATATCTTATTATATAGTTTAAAATATATAAAAAACAACATATATAATAAACATTTGAATAACTAAGTATATCACAAATCAATAAAACTATAAATAATATTTATCAATGAATAATTTAAAATATACAAAAATAATCTTACCAATATATGGATAATTAAATTAAAGTACATAAAATTAATACGTATGTTAGCCATATTAAAACTAACATTTATATATTACTATTATTAATATTATTATATAATGTTATTAGTCACAGAGATAAGTTTTAAATAGTTTAAACGATGCATAGTTTTTGTTATATTAAAGTTGATATTATTTACATTACTAATTAGTCATAGATATAAGTTTTAGATGACTTTATAGGGTATTTTGTTATTTGCGGATACGGATAATGTCGGGTATTTGACATTTTTTGAAATACGAATGTGGAATCGGATAGAGAAAAAATTATAGAAATCATATACGGATGCATCCACTTAGTATTCGGATTAAAATCGAATACGAATATCCATATTGACGCTAAGACAAATACGGATACCAGATCTGCGACGTAGCATGGGCCTGGTTCATGTATGCAGATGATTTTGAGAGTTTAGGGTCTGATCTGGCATCGTTAGTGCCAACGTGGACCGCCACGCCCACAACAGCAAACAGATCTAGTCTAGGCCCGTTTGGACATGTGACGTACCATGTGCCAAGTTCAAGGACCTCGATGTGCATTTTAGGAATTTGGGGACCTGGATGACTCTCTTCCAAGTTTAGGGGCCGCTAGTGCATTTTACTCCTATCAAGAGGTAATAGTTATATCGATTGTTGTATTGACTCAAAATGTATGGTCCATATTACCTTGGAGTACCTTAGAAAAATGCAATTCTGATATCTATGATGCATTTCTGAATGTATAGTTTCATATGGTCATTGCTAGCATCACCATTTCCTATTTCTAGCGTAGAATCCTAGTATTTTGAATGTGCACCGGTGTGATAGCCTTTCTGCTTTTCTAGTATTGGTGTGATCTAACATGGAATTTTAATGATAGAATATTTGTCAAATACTATATCCAAGTGTGTCCTTCATGATATATAGTTATGTACATTTGTTTACAACAAATAAAATCTATAGTTTGAGTTTGCAGTGGTAAGGTCGCATAATACTGGCCAACGTTCTCTTTGAAAACTACACCAAAATTATTATTTGCTGGATATGTAATGCTTTTGGTTCTTCTGTTTGTGTTCAGTGGGCTACCAAACCAAACCGTTTACTGAATCTTTTGTCGGGACAAGCGACAGATACCTAGTTGATCAGGTTGCAAACATAGCTGAATCCTACAAAAATAAGCTCCTACAAGTTATAGAGATGCTCCACAATGTTAAGGTAAAATGCCTTCATCTGTCTATTCTATACGGACGTGTTATATTCTTCCGTAGAAAATGTAAGCATGCCTATCTTTATCCCTACTTTCCATGCAATCACTTTTATATCATCAGAAATCTGGATAACAAGGTGATTTACTAGTTACATTATTAATCTTGAAATACTTGTTACATTCTGACACTTCAAAATTTTATCAGATTACTGTGACCCTCAAGATAATCCCGGGAGCACCTGCAAAGGTTTTCATTATCCATGAAGTAAATTCCAGCAAAGCTTCTTGGGTTGTCCTAGATAGGTTTGTACATCATTTCTTGTTCAAACGTCTATGATAGACTAACCCTGAACGGAAGTTCAGTGCCCATATTCTTCTGGGTACTTGAGGTAATATTGAATTTAGAATAATTTTTTTTTCAGGCACTTCAGGAGAGATTTCAAGCACTTAAAAAAGCACATAGCTTGCAAAGTTGCGACATTTCAGGATGACTTAAAAGTGCAATCCTTGAGGTCAATACGAGCAAACCCATCAAACAAAAGCACAGCTGAATTGAAGGACGTGCAACGTTTTGCGGTCACGATGGATCTGAGTTCTGAGACAGTAAATGATGACACTCGCAAGGTATCAATCAGGTCATCGCCTGTAAGCTACCTTGCCTCTCTAAACAACCACGAGATCCACGAGACCTCCAGTGTGGCTGCATGCAGTATGCCATACTTCAGTGGCATGTCTCTCACAATTGACGATACTGAATCCCTGTCTAATGGTGAGATAATTTTTCTTCACTAAACCGTAATAAAAAAAGCAGGCAGTACTTGTACTTGTGATAGCTAATTCATGTAGAACTCACGATTTATTTAATATTTTCTAAAAACTAAAAAGAACAACTGTGATTTGCTGGCTGCTACCATTTATTTGATGTTACAGGGCTACTTATATTATATTATATCATACACAGTAATACCATGCGTGGTCTTGTGATCCTTTTCCAGGAAAATACGAAGATAAAATGAGCTCCCAATATGATTCATCAGAAAGGCCAATTTTGTGCATTGGCTGTGGTCTAAAATCAGTTCTGTACATAAAGGAATCCATGAAATTCCCATTCTCGGAGATTCAAACTGCAACATCTGACTTCTCAAGTGCAAATTTGCTGGGTGAGGGTGGATTTGGGCATGTGTACAAGGGCCAGCTCAAGGATGGTCAGGTCATTGCAGCTAAGCTGCACAAAGAAGCTAGCTCACAGGGTTATACTGAATTCTTCTCGGAAGTGCAAGTTCTTAGTTTTGCTCGGCACCGAAATATCGTCATGCTGCTTGGGTACTGCTGCAAAGAAAGCTATAACATCTTGGTGTATGAGTACATATGCAACAATTCCCTCGAGTGGCATTTATTTGGTATGTGGTCAGCTGATATGCTTAAAACTTTAAAAGAATAATAATGTGATGACGACAGGCTTACTTTGCTCTTGTTACTTGGTGGAAACAGACAAGTCGGCATGCTTATTAGAGTGGCACAAGAGGCATGCTATTGCTATTGGTATAGCAAAAGGGCTGCGGTTTCTACACGAGGAGTGTCGTGCTGGTCCAATCATTCATCGCGATTTGCGCCCAAGCAATGTATTGTTGACACATGACTTTGTTCCTATGGTAAGATGGAGTAAGTAGTTATCGATACATGTTGGGATGCAAAAGTATTCTGCATTCTGATTACAGAAGTGCTATCTTTCACAGCTTGGTGACTTTGGTCTTGCAAAATGGAAGGCTGGCGATGATAACATCCAAACAAGGATTCTGGGTCAAACAGGGTCTGGATAAACTCTAATTCTGGCAGAGCTATCAACTAGTTCTTCCCTTCTATGTTATCCTTCTTTTTCTGATAATGTGAGTGATTTCGTGTCATGTTCATCAGATGCTTGGCGCCCGAGTATGCTCAATATGGCATGGTTTCTGTCAGAACAGATGTCTACGCCTTTGGAATTGTTCTTTTCCAGCTGATATCTGGTCGAAAGGTGCTTGATGAACATGGAGGACAGTGCACACATATATTGCAATGGGTATTATTCTGGGTGAATTCTGCTTATACTTCTGTCTATATACTTACAGTACATCTGCACAATCCAATTTCCAACACCTCTAAAAATTTCAGGCAGAGCCATTGGTTGAAAGCCTTGCACTTCACGAACTAATTGATGATCGAATTAAAGACACATATGATGCATATGGATTGTATCATCTAGCCAAAACTGCATATCTTTGTGTCAGGCCAAACCCAGAGCAGCGGCCTTCTATGGGAGAGGTTAGTTTAGAAAATTGTTCTATTTCCCTGATATTATTGTGAAATCTCGGTTGGTGGTATTAGCTTAGAATGTTATGACAAGCTCACTTTGTCTCTGGGCAAGCAGGTTGTTCGCCTTATTGAGATAGAAAATGAACACATCAGGGATTTGTCACGACAATTCATCCCACATTTCATGAAGTGACGAAATAATCGAAGAGGATTTTGTGGTGTGGACCGACTACTAAAGTATCTGCACTGCATTGCCACGCGGACAAAGTAATCTGAAATCCATATTCTCCATTCTCGTTGGTGACACTGTAACACTTCGCGGCTCGCTCTGTTTTGCCTCTCTTCTCTTTCTTCTTCCAACCATATAACAGTGTGTACATGGGGAATTACTGTTCCCCCTTTTTTTTTCATTCTCCTTTTTATTATCTCTGTAAATGAAACGCCATCTTATCAGAGTGTTGCCGTTGGTGTCTCCTGGCCTTTCAGCCTTTTTTCTAGCGTGCAATGTCACTGTGTAACTGGCTAGCTGTTGAAGACTTGGGACGGACGCAAAATGGAGCTGGGTTTTTGTTAGCAGTAGGCAAGGGTAGAAGAATTGGGGAAGGGGAAATCGGACGAACAGCAAAGCAATAGGCAGAGGAACAGATACGGGAGGAGGAGTGCTTAGCGAGTATAAGAGTTATAGGTTTACAATTTTCTGATGATCCCCACTCTCTTTTTCTCTCGCCTCTTATAAGGGATACATGGGCTGCTGCCCCGCCGTGCACGCAGGCACGCTCACACCCACTCGCTACCGGCTAAGCGCACGTTGGGCCTCCGAGTACGTGAGCCCGCTCTTGGCCCATGGTCGTCTTCAGCTGCTTCACTTGTAGTGGGCTGGATGATAACATTCCCCGGGGCTTGAGAACCTGCTTGTCCCCAAGCAGTGGCACGGGGGTAGGCTTGACGAAGATGAGCAGCATTCTCCCAGGCTGCCATCTCACGATCCCAGCCAGACCAGCGGATCAACACTTGTTCCACAGAACCAGTGGCAGTAGGAACGATGCGTTGCTTCAGAATTTCCACTGGCACACGAGGTAACTCGATATCAGTCGGGAATGAGGGCAGAACTGGAGTACCTGGAAGGATGGCAGCCTTGAGTTGAGACACATGAAATACGGGATGAACTGATGATGACGGCGGAAGCTGCAATTTGTATGCAACAGAGCCAATTCGAGCCAACACTTCAAACGGTCCATAGAATTTGAACGATAACTTCTGGTTGGCACGAGGAGCCAGAGATGTTTGAAACATACGGCTGGATCTTCACAAAAACCTTGTCCCCAACTTGGAACGACCTCTCGGATCGGTTCTTGTCAGCCTGACGCTTCATGCCGCTCCTTAGCACGAGCCAGATGTTGCTTGATCAATTCACTGATGACTTGACGGTCCTGAAGCCATGTAGAGAGTTCTGGCACCGCCACATCGTCGAACACAGAATCCCAAATGGCGTGGAGGATAACCGTATAAAGCTTCAAAAGGAGAGAACCCAGTAGCGGAATGGGTAGAAGCATTGTACCAAAATTCAGTGAGGGCAATCCAGGATGACCATTTGGCCGGGCAGGCGTTGTCGAAGCAACGAAGAAAGGTTTCCATAGATTGGTTGAGGCGAATCGGTTTGTCCATTCCGACTGAGGGTGGTAGCTTGAGCTCATCTGAAGGGAAACATCAGCAAGACGAAACAATTCCTTCCAGAAAAGACTTGTAAAGACTCGATCACGGTCTGAGATAATAACTGTCGGTAATCCATGTAGCCGATAAACATTGTTCAGGAAAACCTTAGCTACAGCAGCAGCGGTAATGGATGGAGCAAAGTGAGGAAGTGGGCATACTTAGTGAAGGAATCCACCACCACCAAGATACAATTGACGTTGCCTGAGCGTGCAGACCCTCCACGAAGTCCAGTGAGACAATCTGTCAGGGCCGCATCCGGCATGGGGTAACCGCTAGGGATGAAAACGGTCGAAAACTCCTCAACCATTTTCTACATTTACATTTGAATACGAAAACGAAAGCGAAAACGATAAAGCCGGACACAAAACGAACACGAACTTACGGAATATCGAAAACGAACTAATTCGAGCAGAATTATGTCGAACACGGTCGGTATACGAAAATTCAATACGGAATACCAACCCGTAGAGTCCATAACAATTACCAAGTGCATGACCCAAGCACATAACAATTACCAAGTGCATGATCAAGTTCAAGCGCATATAATAATTAACAAGTGCATGACCCTTGGTCTTAAGTATTAACACAATAGCTGACAGCCTGACATACAAATACAAGTCTAGAACAAGCAATTAACACTAACAGATAACAAAACATCTACAGTTCATCAGCATCATCCATGAGGTCAGGATCACTTTCCATGTCTTTTGCTTCCTTATTGTCCTCATCCCCCTCCTTATCCTTTTTCTACAAGTTTGCAAAGTGAATTCAAATTAGATGTAGCAACTAGCATATTTCAGAGCAAGCAGTCAATAAACATATCTTAATTTTTAGTTTAGCCACAACATTAGCCAAAGCCTCAACCTCAAGATCCCTCACAATTGACCCAACCATTTTAGAATCTGAACAAAAAATGAGAAAGGAAAATAATCAATGCATTATTCTACTGCAATTATAAGTGTGTCTAACTAAAAAACAAATAAAATGAGCACCTTTTCTTGCTGCAGCAACCCAATTCTTTGTGTAAATTAATGCATGTACCATCTTAGGATCAAGACGACTATGATAGGGATCAACAACACGACCAGCAGCACTAAAAGCATATTCGGATGCTACTGTTGATACCTGTATGGCCATTACATCCCGAACAATTTGCGAAAGGATAAGATATTGTTCTCTCTTATTTTTTTCACCATGCTAAGATGTCAAACTCATCAACAATTTTCAGAAGTGGTTCTGCAATATACCTCTCCAACTCATTTGACTCAACCATAGCAGGTTCACTTGCATCATATAAGAATTCTTCTAGGTCATGGTCTACATTTCCCATTAATATATCAGTTGTGTTACTAGGTCCAGATGGAGCCCCTTTACTATTTTTCTTTGATGATGCAGGAGCAGAATTAACATAAAAGTTGTACAGTTTCTTTACCAGAGTAACAAAACTCATCAAGTTCAACTTGATAATGATCACCATAGAACTTCTTCATGTAGTACTCTATCAGCCTTTTCTTATACCTAGGATCAAGAAAACAGGCTACAGCTAGAGCAATGTGGACTGCTGTCAATATTTGGACTTCAAATGCCGATCGCCCGATCTCAACGATCAAGTGATGACCGGATGCGTCAGTTAGAAAGTGATCGGACGCAGGACCTCATCATCCGGTCGTTTTCCAGTAAGGTTCCAACCGAGAAATTTTACGACCGGACGCGTCCGGTCATGCTCGATCGGACTCACCCAGCGTCCGGCCACTCAACGTTTCCTCTGTGCGCCTCACGTTAGCGTACATCAGCACTGACCGGACTCAGACCATCGAGCGTTCGATCAATTTACACGCTAGCGTCTGGTTATAAGACCGAGACCGTGTGTTTACTGCTGTCACTGGACCGGACTCTGAACCCAGCGTTAGGTCACTGCACCATCAGCGTCCGATCACTCTGTGAACCCCTGTCTTTTCGGTATAGGGCGCCGGTGAAGTTCTAATCCTTGCTCAAATGTGCCAACCACAAGTGTATCACCTTGTGCACATGTGTTAGCATATTTTCACAAGCATTTTCAAGGGTGTTAGCACTCCACTAGATCCTAAATGCATATGCAATGAGTTAGAGCATCTAGTGGTACTTTGATAACCGCATTTCAATACGAGTTTCACCCCTCTTAATAGAACGGCTATCTAACCTAAATGTGATCACACTCGCTAAGTGTCTTAATCACGGAAATAAAATAGCTCATACTATTTATACCTTTGCCTTGAGCCTTTTGTTTTTCTCTTTCTTTTTTTCCAAGTTCAAGCATTTGATCATCACCATGCCATCACCATCGTCATGATCTTCTCCATTGCTTCATCACTTGGATAAACTAGGTTAGCACTTAGGGTTTCATCATAACCAAAACCAAACTAGAGCTTTCAGCTGGCCCACACATTTCTCTCTACTGGCGCCACCCTCTTTCCCAACCGCCACTGAAAAAAAGGGTGGCGCCAAGAGAAATCACCGGTGTACTAGTGTACTCAACTTCCGACAACATATATATAAAGAAATATTAATATTTATGGTACATAATTAGTATCATCAGAAAGATCGTTGAATCTATTTAGACGCAAATTTATGGCACATATTCAAGTGGTAAAGATGGATTTAGACGCAAATCTAAGGGGTTACTTTATATATTCTTTATAGTGGTAAGGGTTGGTATTTTTTAGAAAATAGAATTGAACCAATGACTATTATTAACGATGATGATTAGAGTATACTGAATTCAATGTAAGATGTTTCTGATTATCACAATAATTTTAGATTTATTTTTTTCTTGTGAAAATTAACGTGAAGACTTCTTTGAGACCTCCGATAGTGTAATGGTACATATTAATTAACTAGAAGCAATATCCGCGCGTTACTGTGGGAATTGCAGATAAATTAGAATGAAGTTAGACTAAATGGATGAGTAGCATACTAATGACGATAATTAAATGTATGTGATATTTGACTGCTGAGGTGGACTGCTTGTATGTTGAGATAGAATGACCAGTGAGTTTATAGTTATATGAGATATATATAGATATAGATTACCAGACGTGTACAAGAGGCACGCTACCATTGGTATAGCGAAGGGGCTGCGTTTCCTATGAATTTGCGCGGAAGCAATGTACTGTTGACACTTGTATTCCTACTGTATGCTGGAGAGTACAAGACTTCAATATTGCCGGTACATGTTAAGATGCAACCGTCTTCTGCATTCCGATGGTTATAAACTCTGTCATTCACAGCTTGGTGACTTTGGCTTTTCAAAATGGACGGCTGGTAGTGGATATATGGACAAGAATTCTGGGGCAAGCAGTGTCCGCACAATCATTTCTTCTTGGAACTTTGTAAGCTCATTCGTCCATTTTGTGGTACCCTGCATTTCTTGTGTTTCCTCAGAATGCCAGCGAATCTCATGTGCTGTCCATCAGATGCTTGGCTCCTGACAGAAGCTTATGCGTTTGGGATTCTTCTTTTCCAACTGATATTCGGTCGCAGGGGTGTTGATGGCACTGGAGGACATGTACTGTTTTTGTCAATCTACTTTACAGAGTTACAGCACATTGGTGCCATTTTCAGTTCCAACTCCTTGAAATTTTTTCAGACAGAGCCTCTGGTTGAGAGTCTTGTGCTTCATGAACTGATTGATGACCGCATTGAAGATAGATAGTTAGAAATGAATTATGATACATACGGGATCTATTTTCTGGCCAAAGCTAGATATCTCTGTCACTCTGTGGCAAGACGAACCGTGAGCAACGTCCTTCTATGGGAGAGAGGTTGGTTTGGTAAACTCAACTTGTGTGATAGTAGTAGTTTAAAACGTTATATCACAAGATCTCTTTCTCTCTCGTGGTAAGCAGGTTGTCCGTCTTATTGGATTAGAAATTGAGCATATCAGGGATTTGTCTCGACAGTTCATCCCAAATTTTACAAAAGTGATGCGGTAATCAAAAGGGAATCCTGCGTTGTGAGCTCGCTGTTCAACCTCAAAAGTAACATTCCCATTGTAGATGGTTAAAACTGCCACTCCACCTTCAGTGCCGGCCCTAGGGGAGGGGCACGGGGTGCGACGGCCGAGGGCCTAGGCAAAGGAGGGCCCCAGCCTAGGTATACAATCCCCCAAACCCTATAGTCCAAAATCCAATAGCAAATGTCGGCCTTTCTATTCTTTGCAGCTTTCCCACGTGGCCACGCGAGCAGGCGAGAAACCGTGACGTAAGTCCGCGAGACCGTGACTCGGAGAGGAAGAGTCGCGCCACAATGGAGACACGGACATGGTGGTGGGCCGGCGGCGACCAGGCTCCACTGCTCTAGGCTCAATAACAACGACTTCTTGCGGTTTTGCGATCTTGATTAGTCGATCAGTTCATTAGAGTTCAGACCCTAAGTATTTTTCCATGTTCGTTTTTAATCCAAATTAATTATTTTTATTGAATTTTAGCCGATTAGTTCATTAAAGTCCAGGCCCTAGGTATTTTTTCCTTGTTTGTTTTAATCTAAATTAATTATTTGTATTGTATTTCAGACTTCTAGTACTCTGATGAGGTGTTAGAATTTTAGAATGTTATCTCAGAAACAATTGTCGGGGGCTGAGAAAAGAAAAAGAAAAAGACAAGAAAATCAATTTGTTCAATCACAAAAAGTGTTATACATAAGTTTTTTTTTTCTTCTAGCAATGTTGTGCCTGTACATATTATTGGATTTGTTTTCGTTTTGCAAGTAAAATTAGCATATATATATATATATATATATATATATATATATATATATATATATATATATATATATATATATATATATATATATATATATATATATTAAGATAAGATTGTATACATGATCTAGAGGGCCGTAGCGATGAGTTCGCCCGAGTACTCGAAATCCTAGGACTGGCACTGTCCACCTTTGCTGTCTACTCCTTATCCTCGTAAAATCAATAATCCGGGTTACATGTTGCAGCTAAAATCAGAGCTATTTTGAAAGGCCAGAATCAAACTACAAAACAGACAAGATGCGACCTGAGGATGCAATAACAATTCCTTCCTCAACTGGTTAGCCATTTCCTCAAATCAAAACCAAATGAGAATAAGACTGACAAGTTATTAGCGAATGCTGTTAGGAGCGTTGGGCTTGCGCACATACAGAAGTTGCACAGCGATGGGCTTGATCCCAGAACCAGCCCGTATATGAGATTTCGCACACAGGCTTAGCTTCCACGAAAAGCCCACGCGCCCAGGTGCTCGGTAAAGACGTGCCACGAAATCTCCAAGGCAAACATCGACCCTCAACCTGATCGTTTAGCTGCGCCTCGTTGTAAATCATCGTAAATTTCCAATCAAAATATGATTTTTCTCTCACACAAACCAACAAACAGTACGTTTTCACGAACCAACAACGATACAAACCAGCCAACCGAACAGGTACCTGACGCCACGCGCACGACAGCACCAGGCCGCTCCTGCTTTGCCGCCGGGCGCCGCCTCGCGTCCGCCGCCGGCGTCGCGGTCTACGGCATATTCCGCGTCGCTTACGCCGTCGTCCGGACATCGCTCCTACCTCCGAGCCCGCCTGAGCTTATAAAATCTTCCGACTCGGCCGTCAAGAGTGCTCTAAGCTGGTCCGGGGGCAAGTTAAAAAAAGCACGGACCAAACAGCTCGGCGCCATGCACTCCGTTAGCGTTAATGGCTCTTTTGACTTCTACTTAACAGCCGCTACCTATACAGTAACTTTCAGTTTATGGGCTGCAGCCACAGCCGCAGACACACCTGTAGCTCATCAAACGAACACCCCGGCGGCGGCGGCGGCGGCGGATGCGGTATTGGTACCATCGCCGCTGCCATTGCCGCAACAAGTGGCGATGGTGCTGGACGCGACGGGGACGACCGACCCGCGAGACTGATCAGGGCCGCGCTCAGGGGCTTGGTCGCCCGCGGGGACACTCTCGTCGTGCTCGGGGTACGGTGCTCCGACCCAGGGGTAACGAACGATGCATGTCTCTGAATTTGCAAGGAGCTTCCACATCTTTTTTTCTGCTGTAAAAGCTCAGTGTCATTATTCCACTTCGTCTACTTATATACCATCTTTAACCTTTTGGGTCTCTTGCATGTGCAACAAAACCGACCAAAGGGTGTACTGCTTGTTTTACCGGGACTAATTCAGCACACCTTCAAGATCAAGTCGCCGTAAAAGCTGACGAGAGTATCAAGAGATGCTCCGCTGGGACGTGGAGAAGCTTCACAAAGTACCGGTAAATTTCCTTTGAACATTACTGACTTCGTCTGCTACTAAGGGCATGTCTATTCCCTCCTCTAAACTTTAGAGTTTTAAAAACTTTAGAGCACTTTAATTCAGTTTTGAGATCTAAAACTCTAATGTGAGATGGTCTAAAGTTTAGAGCTAACTTTAGACCACATGTTTGAAGACTTTAGCTCTAAAGCTTAGATGAAAGGATCCAAACAGGCCCTAAGCTTTGCTAGTTTCTTTCGAATCCCAATTAGCGACTTGATGTTCTCCAATATTGAGATGACAAAAGATTTGCTGGAATTTTAATTAGACAAACAAATTAAAATAAAAAGGCAAATGGTGTGGTTCAGATTTTTTTGGAAATCGGTCCCAAAAAATATACAACTAGGGAGAGTATGCACAAGTCATCCCACACAACTTAAACACAATGATTGAACAACTAACAACTCTGCCCACTACTTGCTCAGATAAACTAGACCCTTCTCCAGTATACTAAGTTAGTTAAAACACTTCAGAAAAATGGAAACAACCATGTAGTTAAAACACTTTAGAAAAATCCAAACAATATCTATTCTACCAAAGCATATAATATATTTGTAATTTTTAACACCCCCGGTCCCCAGTGACAGTGGGAGCAGCGCATACGATAAGGCTGAAGAAGTTGAAGACTGTAAGCCAATAACTTGACATCCCCCTCTAGTCATAATGGTTGATGCGTTGTGGATGTTGTGGCTGGGAGTAGAAGCCAACGAGGCAATGAGAACGAGGCAATGAGGTTGCTTAAGTAAGGTGATAGCCCTTAAAGCCGATATCGGGGTAGCCAAGCACAAGGGCGAGTAGCCATGGTCGATGGAGCTATTGAGGCTACCATAGTTGTTATAGCCACACTGGGAGGTGCCATGAGGATGGTGGCATAAAGAAGAACATGACATAGGAGACAACAATGTGTTAAGACATCAGTTGTCGTAGGAGAAGGATGATGCCAAGGATGACACAGTTGAGCCGCGCTATAGATGAACTGTGCACTGGGTTTGCTAGACTCGGGAACATGTCGAGGATGAAGGCACACACCAGTGCTTCTAATACCAAACATACTAGGAAGAGGAGCCCAACCTTGTGTTAGTGTCTGAGGGACCAATAGAGGACCTCAATGATGATTTTGGTGTGCAAAATCGCGGGGCTAGGAGGTGCCGATGCAGCCTGCAGTTGTTGGAGCAGACAAAGTAGGTGGTGGATTTAGATGATCTAACGCAAGTCCAATGATCCAAACATCATGGAAGAAGTGCTCGAAGTAGACAGTGAAGAACGTGAACAACTTGATGAAGACCATGTACGATGAGTGTCCAGTGATATAGTCATGGACAGTCGACGATAGTGAAGATGCAATGGTGGGGAAGACCACTGGTGGCAGTTGCAACGGAACAAGGCGATGCAACATTAGCCCATTACTCATAGAAGAGACATGCAATACTCATGGATGAACTTCATGGGATCTTGTGGTTGCGCATACAAATGGTTGATCAGACCAATTGTGTAATGAGGTGAAGTAGGTTGCGTGCTCTCAGTTCATTAGACTGATTACACACAAGGTTGGAGACGGCAGTGGCTATCTTAAGGGTAGAGTTGGTGTGCACTGACTTGTATCGTCCAACCCTAGAGTAAGCTTTCACACTAGGGAGGCGAGGTCGCTATAGCACGAATAACGGATCATATTAGGACGGTGTTGAGGGTGATGTGTGGCTGTGGTTGTGGTGGAGGTGACAATGGGCTAGTGATTGGCGGCGTGCGGATGAAGAGACAGTGCATGCAGGTGTGTACCGCGTGCCACACGAATGTCATACAGTCGGTGATGAAGAAGATGGTGAGTCGAGAATGATGTCAAAGTAGAAGTGTGTGAAGACGACGACGACAGGCATTGCAAAACAAAAAACCAAAAGAAATGCCAATCAACGGGCAAGGGAGAAATCCCAATCAATGAATCAGAAAAGGCTCTCTAGGTAGTTGATCAATGAGATTAGCGATGCAAACCCTAGGTATGGACGATGTTGCCCCTGGCAAAGATCTTTATGGACGTTCTTCCCAAGGCACACTTTGAAGCGAAAAATTTAGGGTTTTGTTACCTAGAATTTAAGGTTAAAACTAAACTTGTGATACCATGTACAAAGAGTATATTAGAAACTCCACACACTATCTATTCTAACAAACAATCGTATATTAGTAATACTCTAACACCTTCCTTTTTAAATTTTTGTTTCAGATAACTGTGATCCTCAAAATAGTTGCTTCCTGTTCTCCAGCAAAGGATGTCATCATACAAGAAGTTAATTTTAGCAATGCTTCCTGGGTCGTGCTGGATAGGTCCTGCATTTCCTCTGCTGCACTGAATAGAATGATGAGAGGTTTCACCACCACCATGTGGTTGTTGCTTAATTTTTATACTGAATCTGCAGGCTCTACAGGAGGGATGTGATGCAGTTTGAAAACTATATATCCTGCAAGGTCGCGGTGTTCAATGAGGACATGTATGTGCAGGCCGTGAGATCAATAAGGACACGACCCACGTACAAAAAGGAAGGCGTGAAGGTGCTTTCAACAATCGTGGCATTTGAGGTGGCCGATCCCAAGACACTGAGCGTGGAACTGCAGCACACCGATCGAGCCGTCTCCTAGAGCTGAATGCCTGGATCCAACACCATCACGATGGCCACTTGCTTCTTGCTGTACGTTGAAATGATTCATCTATTGTCCAATGACTTCGGTCTGATACAGAACTTCATTTGCACAAGTTTTGATTATGTCCTGCGGCTCGTCTCAGTCTAAATAAGCAACGCGCCCCCTTTCCTTATGGTGTTGTATTGTCCAATACAACTCTATTTAGTATATGTATCAAATCTCGGTTTTGTTGCTGCTCCTGCTGCATACAACTGCGAAAAATAGAGTAATCTGAGCACAAATTGGTGTACAGATTGAGGGCACCGTGGGACATTATAGGATCGACGCCATAAACTTCCTGCAGTAAATTTCGAGTATTTTTTCATGAACGGCCACCGTTTATCGGTTTTCTTTAGAATTTTCGCCAACAAGCTTTTAAATAGGGATGCAGGTGGGTAGTCAATACAATTTTATGGATTCAGCTAGTTCAGTTTATTCCTCACTGAAATTAAATATATGCATCACACCATTTTAACTCATTTTTAATTAACGAGTTCTGATCCAACCCAATGATTTAAATAAAACAAATAGAATTTGCATCTTTGGTTTTTTATTCTACTTGAGACACTCTCTCAGAGTTATATATAGATGGCCAAATGGACCGCCCGAGATGGGCTGACATGAGCCCGGTAAAAGCACAAACTGATGAGGCCAGGCTAGGCACCCAACATGTCAGGCCATCGTACCATGCCAAAAAGGGCTTCGTGCCTAGACATGGGCTCTATCACGACACACCGGGTTGATTTTCGGGCCAGGCTAGCTTGATAAGCATGGTCTATAGAGCAGGTCAGGCAACGCGAGGCCTGTGTCACCATGCCGCCGATGCTTATGTAGCCCCACAAGCCCACTGTGAGGTAGCGCCGCTGCGCCGCGAAGGAGCGTCGAACAGGAAAGGAGTCGAGGGTTGATGTTTGGGACATCAGCGAGGGAGCATAGCTAGGAGGGAGGAGGCAGGAGCCGACAGAGACAGAGCGTGCGCAGAGAGGCTGCGAGGGAGCAAGGGAGGAGGCAAGATGGCGGGTAGAAGCCACTAGGATAGGATGGTGTTGCTACGGGTGACTCGCGTGAGGGGAGGGAATTGGGAGGCGGCAATAGAAGCCGCGCGAAGGACTTGTGTGAGGGTACGGAGTAGTGGACTTCGGGTCAGTCAGGCCGTGGGCTGCATAGCCATCTATAGAGTTATACCATGCGGTAGACATTTTTTAATAGTTAATAGTTAGATGGTGATTCTTGTTCCTAATTTGTGTCAACCTTACACACTATGCGAATTAGGTTGCAACCGGGTTACTTGTTGAGAAGTTGTGGGCTTGTTCAGCTGTTCTTGTCTTGGCTTGTTTTAGCTTATTCTCTCTCACAGAATACTATTGAATCATTCGAAACCAGTCGGTACCGAACACCCTGAATAACCCTAGTTATTTGGAGAAAAACACTCGAGATAAAATATCTTATAACACAGGGCTTGCTCAGAAGTGATTGCGGTGGCAATATTGCGGCTATCATTAGCAGCAACAGTTGCACGTGCACTAATATAACCAAGCTACTACAGCAATCACAACCGAGCACAGCAACAACAACTACAACTTGTTGGTATATATTACCCAAAAATCTGATATCCTCATCTACCTCAATCATGATGTAATAACAACCTATCGTCTTCTACGTCCAAACAAAGTCCTAACTCGATCATCTCCAATTCTCCATAACCATCACTCGACATGCTGCCCTTTTCCACTTCCCTCCAACACGAACATGCCGGCATGACATTCTATCAGTGACCTTTCATGGCATAAGGGCAGCTAAAAGTTATAGGCCATGTAGGCAACCATGACTTGAAGCCATCCATCTCCTACCGTAGAGCTTTGCTTTTGCAGAAAAGGTTAGCTTACAATGTACTATGAGTCTATGAGTATTGACCCTAACGACCAATTTTCCTGCCTTCGCCCCTGGCTTACATCTTTTGTCAGCTCTTTTTACTGGCCTCTCTCAAATCGTGAAACCGCAGGATGAAGATTCTTTCAACTTCAACTATAACGCACGTTCAGCGAGAGCTTCAATGTTTTGCCATACTCTAACATCATGCAAAGCCTGATCCGAAGACTTCATGCGGACGTGGACGCTAGGGCCTAGGAATAGCCAACATGTCATAAACAATATAATACTACCTTTGTAAAAAAAATGTAATTGTGGGAACTGTATTGGTCAAACTAGCTCAACTTTGATCAAGTTTATAGTAAATAATATTAGTATTTATGGCTCCAAATAAATTTATTATGAAAATATATTTTATAACTAATCTAATGGTACTTATTTTGTATCATAAGTGTTATTAATTTTTGTATAATTTTAGTCAAAGTTTAAGCCGTTTGACTCATCGAAATATGATAATTGCATTTCTTTGTGGACAGAGGGAGTATAAAATAAAGGAATTGTCAAAATTTAACTTGAAGACCGCATCATCTGAAACAACGGCTTACATAAATAGTCCATAGTTGTGCTGACTAGTACCTAATATTTAGTTGGTTGGTTAGCAAGGCACTAGCTAGCCAATTAGTTCGGATCTAAATAGGCATCAATATATAGCCTCGGTTTAATATATTATGCATCAAAGTTAGAGGAGAATAAAAAGCTAAACACATGGTAAAGGTGGATGCAGTTTCTATCCCTGATTTTAACAGACTTATGCCCGACAGTTTCCTTCATATGTATTGCATGTCACCCAAAATAACTGACATGTTCTATTGAAGATTGAAACAAATGATACGTCGTGCTACTCACTCGGTGAGAAAAGGACATGACGCTGTTCATTTTTTCTCAGGTATACTATTATTACTTATTACTGCTCCCCCTATTTTAAATTATAAGACGTTTTGCCTTTTTTTTAGATACATATATTTGTTATGCATTTAGATATACACTATATCTAGATATATAATAAACAAATGCATCTAAAAAATAGAAACTTCTTATAATTTAGAATGAGTGGTGTACTATGGCACTACTATTAAGGAGAGTACAAGTCAATCGTTGGTTTATAAGGGAAAGAAAGGGTACAAAGACTTTGATTTTCAGTGAAAATCCTGTCGATTCTGCGCAACGGATTGTATTTGGACATAATTCAAGTGTGATCCAAAAATTTGGAAGTATTCAGTAGAGTTCCGCTCTGGATTTTTTGTTCTAGCTATATGATCTTCTAAAAGTGTAATCCTGATGGACAAGCATGGTGGAGAGTACTACCGCCGTCCTAACATTTTAGGGTTGGACTAAGTAAAATTTAAGTTTGATTAGATTATATTAAAAATATTATGAATATTTGTATCTTAAAATAGATTTATTATTAAAATATATTATATGGTTCCTCTAATGATACTTATTACACATTTTAATATCGATCAGTATCTTGTTTATATGTTTTGTCGAACTTGAGATTCATACTCTTTGAGACGCAAGAGTGATATTTTTTTGGATGGAGGTAATATATGAGAATTGATTTTGGAGCAATTTTTAGTAGCATTGGATGGAGAGCAATGCAGGTTTTTTTTTTAACTTTCAGCTTTAAGTGTAAAAGGAGAAGCGATTCTTGTCTGATACCCACCAAGTTCTCTACGTTTGACTGTTTAGTAATGGATTCTCCAGAATTTGAAACGGGAAGTGCTTCAAGCAATCCTTGATAGATAGAGGACATTAATCTTGCCTTCGTGAAATTTCAGAGGATTTGATTTCCTTGTTTAATTGTTTTATTAGGTATTGGAGAGAAACCTGCATCAGATTAGCCGCTGATCCTCCTGCTAGAAAGGGACAGCGCATTTCAGAACTGAGTCCCGCCGCTGTGCAAGCAAAAAACTGTTTGCTGGTCCCTGCTTTCCTTCGGAGCGGAACAGCTCTCGGCTTTCTCGCTGCCCCCGCCGCCGCAACCGTCCACCCGCGCCGCGACAACCGCAAGCTCCCGCGATTCGCCGCCGCGCCACCGCCTCGATAACTCCATCAATGCTGGTGCGAGCGGGGGATATATTCTCCGCCGGCGACCTCGAGGTGCCCCCCGCGCCTGCAGCAGGATCGAATGTACGCTGTAATCTCCCGAATATACTCGGCGGCGCGTAGGCGCCTCGAGGCCTTCATAACCGCGATTCCGGGCGGCCACGATGGCTGCGGCGGCAGCAAGAGGGGCTTGCATCGGCATCGGCATAGCAAGCGGCAGAGGTGGACCAGCCCCTTCAGGACCCCGCTGGGGTCGCCTATGTCGATGTCCTCCATCATCGGCGCCGGGGACGACCAGGCCACCCCCGCGTCGTCCTACGCCACCCCTCAGGGCGAGGACGCGACGCCGTCCGTGATGGCGTCGCCGCTGCCGCCGCCACAGCTGGTCGTGGTGGCGCTGGACGCCACGCGGGACCACCGGGATGACGAGATCAAAACGGCGTTCAGGAATTTGGTCGTCGACCGAGGAGACATACTCCGCGCGTGCGATTCGCTGCTCGTGCTCGGCGTGCTTCACTCCATCACCCATCCATGTGAGGATCATCTCTGGGATATCACACCTTTAATGTCTCTATTTTACGACTCAGCACACACAAATCTTAGTTTACATTTGTGGATTTTCAAAATAGAATGTCATAGCAGTTTTGATGCTTAATTTGCCTCATCGTGTTCATTTTCCCTTTTAGAAGCTGTGCGTACGCTCATTGGCATATTGTTCACTTGGCTGTGGGGTGGGTGGGTTGTTATGTATTATAGTGGAACTGTAGGAAACTCTGTGTTTGTAGTGAGATTGCAATCATGCATGTCTGGTGGATGATAGCATACTGTTGTTCATGGGTATGCGCTTCTGAGGCAGCACTGTAGCTTTCAGAATCACCAAAATATCTTATTATATAGTTTAAAATATATAAAAAACAACATATATAATAAACATTTGAATAACTAAGTATATCACAAATCAATAAAACTATAAATAATATTTATCAATGAATAATTTAAAATATACAAAAATAATCTTACCAATATATGGATAATTAAATTAAAGTACATAAAATTAATACGTATGTTAGCCATATTAAAACTAACATTTATATATTACTATTATTAATATTATTATATAATGTTATTAGTCACAGAGATAAGTTTTAAATAGTTTAAACGATGCATAGTTTTTGTTATATTAAAGTTGATATTATTTACATTACTAATTAGTCATAGATATAAGTTTTAGATGACTTTATAGGGTATTTTGTTATTTGCGGATACGGATAATGTCGGGTATTTGACATTTTTTGAAATACGAATGTGGAATCGGATAGAGAAAAAATTATAGAAATCATATACGGATGCATCCACTTAGTATTCGGATTAAAATCGAATACGAATATCCATATTGACGCTAAGACAAATACGGATACCAGATCTGCGACGTAGCATGGGCCTGGTTCATGTATGCAGATGATTTTGAGAGTTTAGGGTCTGATCTGGCATCGTTAGTGCCAACGTGGACCGCCACGCCCACAACAGCAAACAGATCTAGTCTAGGCCCGTTTGGACATGTGACGTACCATGTGCCAAGTTCAAGGACCTCGATGTGCATTTTAGGAATTTGGGGACCTGGATGACTCTCTTCCAAGTTTAGGGGCCGCTAGTGCATTTTACTCCTATCAAGAGGTAATAGTTATATCGATTGTTGTATTGACTCAAAATGTATGGTCCATATTACCTTGGAGTACCTTAGAAAAATGCAATTCTGATATCTATGATGCATTTCTGAATGTATAGTTTCATATGGTCATTGCTAGCATCACCATTTCCTATTTCTAGCGTAGAATCCTAGTATTTTGAATGTGCACCGGTGTGATAGCCTTTCTGCTTTTCTAGTATTGGTGTGATCTAACATGGAATTTTAATGATAGAATATTTGTCAAATACTATATCCAAGTGTGTCCTTCATGATATATAGTTATGTACATTTGTTTACAACAAATAAAATCTATAGTTTGAGTTTGCAGTGGTAAGGTCGCATAATACTGGCCAACGTTCTCTTTGAAAACTACACCAAAATTATTATTTGCTGGATATGTAATGCTTTTGGTTCTTCTGTTTGTGTTCAGTGGGCTACCAAACCAAACCGTTTACTGAATCTTTTGTCGGGACAAGCGACAGATACCTAGTTGATCAGGTTGCAAACATAGCTGAATCCTACAAAAATAAGCTCCTACAAGTTATAGAGATGCTCCACAATGTTAAGGTAAAATGCCTTCATCTGTCTATTCTATACGGACGTGTTATATTCTTCCGTAGAAAATGTAAGCATGCCTATCTTTATCCCTACTTTCCATGCAATCACTTTTATATCATCAGAAATCTGGATAACAAGGTGATTTACTAGTTACATTATTAATCTTGAAATACTTGTTACATTCTGACACTTCAAAATTTTATCAGATTACTGTGACCCTCAAGATAATCCCGGGAGCACCTGCAAAGGTTTTCATTATCCATGAAGTAAATTCCAGCAAAGCTTCTTGGGTTGTCCTAGATAGGTTTGTACATCATTTCTTGTTCAAACGTCTATGATAGACTAACCCTGAACGGAAGTTCAGTGCCCATATTCTTCTGGGTACTTGAGGTAATATTGAATTTAGAATAATTTTTTTTCAGGCACTTCAGGAGAGATTTCAAGCACTTAAAAAAGCACATAGCTTGCAAAGTTGCGACATTTCAGGATGACTTAAAAGTGCAATCCTTGAGGTCAATACGAGCAAACCCATCAAACAAAAGCACAGCTGAATTGAAGGACGTGCAACGTTTTGCGGTCACGATGGATCTGAGTTCTGAGACAGTAAATGATGACACTCGCAAGGTATCAATCAGGTCATCGCCTGTAAGCTACCTTGCCTCTCTAAACAACCACGAGATCCACGAGACCTCCAGTGTGGCTGCATGCAGTATGCCATACTTCAGTGGCATGTCTCTCACAATTGACGATACTGAATCCCTGTCTAATGGTGAGATAATTTTTCTTCACTAAACCGTAATAAAAAAAGCAGGCAGTACTTGTACTTGTGATAGCTAATTCATGTAGAACTCACGATTTATTTAATATTTTCTAAAAACTAAAAAGAACAACTGTGATTTGCTGGCTGCTACCATTTATTTGATGTTACAGGGCTACTTATATTATATTATATCATACACAGTAATACCATGCGTGGTCTTGTGATCCTTTTCCAGGAAAATACGAAGATAAAATGAGCTCCCAATATGATTCATCAGAAAGGCCAATTTTGTGCATTGGCTGTGGTCTAAAATCAGTTCTGTACATAAAGGAATCCATGAAATTCCCATTCTCGGAGATTCAAACTGCAACATCTGACTTCTCAAGTGCAAATTTGCTGGGTGAGGGTGGATTTGGGCATGTGTACAAGGGCCAGCTCAAGGATGGTCAGGTCATTGCAGCTAAGCTGCACAAAGAAGCTAGCTCACAGGGTTATACTGAATTCTTCTCGGAAGTGCAAGTTCTTAGTTTTGCTCGGCACCGAAATATCGTCATGCTGCTTGGGTACTGCTGCAAAGAAAGCTATAACATCTTGGTGTATGAGTACATATGCAACAATTCCCTCGAGTGGCATTTATTTGGTATGTGGTCAGCTGATATGCTTAAAACTTTAAAAGAATAATAATGTGATGACGACAGGCTTACTTTGCTCTTGTTACTTGGTGGAAACAGACAAGTCGGCATGCTTATTAGAGTGGCACAAGAGGCATGCTATTGCTATTGGTATAGCAAAAGGGCTGCGGTTTCTACACGAGGAGTGTCGTGCTGGTCCAATCATTCATCGCGATTTGCGCCCAAGCAATGTATTGTTGACACATGACTTTGTTCCTATGGTAAGATGGAGTAAGTAGTTATCGATACATGTTGGGATGCAAAAGTATTCTGCATTCTGATTACAGAAGTGCTATCTTTCACAGCTTGGTGACTTTGGTCTTGCAAAATGGAAGGCTGGCGATGATAACATCCAAACAAGGATTCTGGGTCAAACAGGGTCTGGATAAACTCTAATTCTGGCAGAGCTATCAACTAGTTCTTCCCTTCTATGTTATCCTTCTTTTTCTGATAATGTGAGTGATTTCGTGTCATGTTCATCAGATGCTTGGCGCCCGAGTATGCTCAATATGGCATGGTTTCTGTCAGAACAGATGTCTACGCCTTTGGAATTGTTCTTTTCCAGCTGATATCTGGTCGAAAGGTGCTTGATGAACATGGAGGACAGTGCACACATATATTGCAATGGGTATTATTCTGGGTGAATTCTGCTTATACTTCTGTCTATATACTTACAGTACATCTGCACAATCCAATTTCCAACACCTCTAAAAATTTCAGGCAGAGCCATTGGTTGAAAGCCTTGCACTTCACGAACTAATTGATGATCGAATTAAAGACACATATGATGCATATGGATTGTATCATCTAGCCAAAACTGCATATCTTTGTGTCAGGCCAAACCCAGAGCAGCGGCCTTCTATGGGAGAGGTTAGTTTAGAAAATTGTTCTATTTCCCTGATATTATTGTGAAATCTCGGTTGGTGGTATTAGCTTAGAATGTTATGACAAGCTCACTTTGTCTCTGGGCAAGCAGGTTGTTCGCCTTATTGAGATAGAAAATGAACACATCAGGGATTTGTCACGACAATTCATCCCACATTTCATGAAGTGACGAAATAATCGAAGAGGATTTTGTGGTGTGGACCGACTACTAAAGTATCTGCACTGCATTGCCACGCGGACAAAGTAATCTGAAATCCATATTCTCCATTCTCGTTGGTGACACTGTAACACTTCGCGGCTCGCTCTGTTTTGCCTCTCTTCTCTTTCTTCTTCCAACCATATAACAGTGTGTACATGGGGAATTACTGTTCCCCCTTTTTTTTTCATTCTCCTTTTTATTATCTCTGTAAATGAAACGCCATCTTATCAGAGTGTTGCCGTTGGTGTCTCCTGGCCTTTCAGCCTTTTTTCTAGCGTGCAATGTCACTGTGTAACTGGCTAGCTGTTGAAGACTTGGGACGGACGCAAAATGGAGCTGGGTTTTTGTTAGCAGTAGGCAAGGGTAGAAGAATTGGGGAAGGGGAAATCGGACGAACAGCAAAGCAATAGGCAGAGGAACAGATACGGGAGGAGGAGTGCTTAGCGAGTATAAGAGTTATAGGTTTACAATTTTCTGATGATCCCCACTCTCTTTTTCTCTCGCCTCTTATAAGGGATACATGGGCTGCTGCCCCGCCGTGCACGCAGGCACGCTCACACCCACTCGCTACCGGCTAAGCGCACGTTGGGCCTCCGAGTACGTGAGCCCGCTCTTGGCCCATGGTCGTCTTCAGCTGCTTCACTTGTAGTGGGCTGGATGATAACATTCCCCGGGGCTTGAGAACCTGCTTGTCCCCAAGCAGTGGCACGGGGGTAGGCTTGACGAAGATGAGCAGCATTCTCCCAGGCTGCCATCTCACGATCCCAGCCAGACCAGCGGATCAACACTTGTTCCACAGAACCAGTGGCAGTAGGAACGATGCGTTGCTTCAGAATTTCCACTGGCACACGAGGTAACTCGATATCAGTCGGGAATGAGGGCAGAACTGGAGTACCTGGAAGGATGGCAGCCTTGAGTTGAGACACATGAAATACGGGATGAACTGATGATGACGGCGGAAGCTGCAATTTGTATGCAACAGAGCCAATTCGAGCCAACACTTCAAACGGTCCATAGAATTTGAACGATAACTTCTGGTTGGCACGAGGAGCCAGAGATGTTTGAACATACGGCTGGATCTTCACAAAAACCTTGTCCCCAACTTGGAACGACCTCTCGGATCGGTTCTTGTCAGCCTGACGCTTCATGCGCTCCTTAGCACGAGCCAGATGTTGCTTGATCAATTCACTGATGACTTGACGGTCCTGAAGCCATGTAGAGAGTTCTGGCACCGCCACATCGTCGAACACAGAAATCCCAAAATGGCGTGGAGGATAACCGTATAAAGCTTCAAAAGGAGAGAACCCAGTAGCGGAATGGGTAGAAGCATTGTACCAAAATTCAGTGAGGGCAATCCAGGATGACCATTTGGCCGGGCAGGCGTTGTCGAAGCAACGAAGAAAGGTTTCCATAGATTGGTTGAGGCGATCGGTTTGTCCATCCGACTGAGGGTGGTAGCTTGAGCTCATCTGAAGGGAAACATCAGCAAGACGAAACAATTCCTTCCAGAAAAGACTTGTAAAGACTCGATCACGGTCTGAGATAATAACTGTCGGTAATCCATGTAGCCGATAAACATTGTTCAGGAAAACCTTAGCTACAGCAGCAGCGGTAAATGGATGGAGCAAAGTGAGGAAGTGGGCATACTTAGTGAAGGAATCCACCACCACCAAGATACAATTGACGTTGCCTGAGCGTGGCAGACCCTCCACGAAGTCCAGTGAGACAATCTGTCAGGGCCGCATCCGGCATGGGTAACCGCTAGGGATGAAAACGGTCGAAAAACTCCTCAACCATTTTCTACATTTACATTTGAATACGAAAACGAAAGCGAAAACGATAAAGCCGGACACAAAAACGAACACGAACTTACGGAATATCGAAAACGAACTAATTCGAGCAGAATTATGTCGAACACGGTCGGTATACGAAAATTCAATACGGAATACCAACCCGTAGAGTCCATAACAATTACCAAGTGCATGACCCAAGCACATAACAATTACCAAGTGCATGATCAAGTTCAAGCGCATATAATAATTAACAAGTGCATGACCCTTGGTCTTAAGTATTAACACAATAGCTGACAGCCTGACATACAAATACAAGTCTAGAACAAGCAATTAACACTAACAGATAACAAAACATCTACAGTTCATCAGCATCATCCATGAGGTCAGGATCACTTTCCATGTCTTTTGCTTCCTTATTGTCCTCATCCCCCTCCTTATCCTTTTTCTACAAGTTTGCAAAGTGAATTCAAATTAGATGTAGCAACTAGCATATTTCAGAGCAAGCAGTCAATAAACATATCTTAATTTTTAGTTTAGCCACAACATTAGCCAAAGCCTCAACCTCAAGATCCCTCACAATTGACCCAACCATTTTAGAATCTGAACAAAAAATGAGAAAGGAAAATAATCAATGCATTATTCTACTGCAATTATAAGTGTGTCTAACTAAAAAACAAATAAAATGAGCACCTTTTCTTGCTGCAGCAACCCAATTCTTTGTGTAAATTAATGCATGTACCATCTTAGGATCAAGACGACTATGATAGGGATCAACAACACGACCAGCAGCACTAAAAGCATATTCGGATGCTACTGTTGATACCTGTATGGCCATTACATCCCGAACAATTTGCGAAAGGATAAGATATTGTTCTCTCTTATTTTTTTCACCATGCTAAGATGTCAAACTCATCAACAATTTTCAGAAGTGGTTCTGCAATATACCTCTCCAACTCATTTGACTCAACCATAGCAGGTTCACTTGCATCATATAAGAATTCTTCTAGGTCATGGTCTACATTTCCCATTAATATATCAGTTGTGTTACTAGGTCCAGATGGAGCCCCTTTACTATTTTTCTTTGATGATGCAGGAGCAGAATTAACATAAAAGTTGTACAGTTTCTTTACCAGAGTAACAAACTCATCAAGTTCAACTTGATAATGATCACCATAGAACTTCTTCATGTAGTACTCTATCAGCCTTTTCTTATACCTAGGATCAAGAAAACAGGCTACAGCTAGAGCAATGTTGGACTGCTGTCAATATTTGTCAAATTTGTCATTCATAGCAATTGTCATATCTCTAATTGTAGCATCTCCACTATAGCCCCAGTCGTCGAGCAAGAGCTTTATATCACAGAAACCTCTATAAAATAAGTTTGCAGTAGGATATGAAGTGCCATATAGAATTTTAGTGAGATCATAAAATTTCTTCAAGCAACCATAAATTGTCAATGCATTGTCCCATTCAGCAGAAGATGGAGAAATCTTGGCATACCTACGACGATTTGAAGACTTCAGCCTAATAAATGCATCCTTGTAGTACAAGGCATCTCTCAACATTAGGTAGGTAGAATTTCACCTGGTTGAAACATCCATCGAGATACCCCTCTTTGTATCCAACCCAGCTTCGGTGGCACGCATCATAACCTCTTCCCACTACAGTGGAGACCCTTTCACAGCTAGTACAAGTGATTTGACCTTGCTGATTGTTCTTGAAATGACTTTCAACCCATCTCTAGCAACCAAATTAAGAATATGGCAGGCACATCGAACATGAAAAAACATCCCATCACAAACTAGGGAACTATTAGCATTCTCTTTCAGATCTGAAATTATATCGTTGACAGCCACTTCATTTGAACTAGCATTATCTAAAGTCAAAGCAAACAGTCTATTTTCAATGTACCATTTAACCATAACTTCAGTGAATGACTCAGACAACTTTGCACTAGTATGCATTCCTTTTACATTGAAGAAACCAATAATTCTCTTTTGCATACGCCAATTATCATCTATCCAATGAATAGTAACACACATGTATCCTTTATTTTGGCACGAGGTCCACATATCCATTGTTGCACTAAAGCGGCACTTGATAGTTTTTAAGTGTGCATACACAGTTTTCTTTTCTTCAAGATATTTGTCCATTATTTCTTTCCTAACAGTGACACGGGACTTTATTGGAAAGCTAGGACGGAGAGATTTTATGAAATCAACAAGATACTCATGCTGAACTATATTGAAAGGATATTCATGCATGGTTATTGTCAAATTCAATTTCTTCAAGCTAGCTTCTTGGTCATATTTGAAAGGCTGAACATGAGCATTTTCACTACCAGGGTTCTTACCAACTTTAAGTTGTTGTTGTCCCTCCACAATACTGTGCTTTGACTTCAAATGGTTCTTGAATACAGTCGTCCCACATACGCCCTCAGCTCTGTATCTCTGATTGCAGTTAGTGAAATTGCAATATCCCCACAGCTGCTCAAATTGCTTTCCCCCCACCTCTGAAACCTCCTTTTTCTTGGTGAAATACTTCCAAACAGACGATGTGCATTTCTTGAACCTCTTGCCAGAAAGGTGAGCCTGCTCATCATCATCATCATCGACATTAATTGGAGTTGTGGTCGCTGGAGTTGTGGTTGTTGCTGGTGCGCTAGCGCCACTGCCATTGCAACTGGTGTCAACATTTGGAGCAGAAGAACCCATCACTGATGCTGCTACTGATACTGCTGTAGCTGGACTTTCACAAGTTCCACTAGAGCTAATACTTTGAGATGAAGGCCTTTTACTCCTTGATCCTGCCAAGAGCCAAGTGAAACATTGCTAAATCAGTGCACGCCGGTCCCAAATAATCAAGCAAAAGGCCAAATAGCCAAGCTTCATCAATAGCAAAAGCAATAATCAAGCAATCGGTCCCAAATTAGTACCTGCTGCTAGAGAAGCCGTTGCTGCTAGTGACGATGCTGCTGTCGATGCTGCCGGCGACGCTAGAAGGTGGTGCACGCTCTTGGTCTTGATCTTGCCTTTGCCCTTCGATCCAGGAGCAGAACCACCTTCTCCAGTGGGGGCCATCGATGGGCGGGGTGGCTTCGCTGCCTCGTGGCTGGGTGGCGGCTGACGGCTCTGGCGAGGTGGGGAACTGGGGATTAGGGACGCTGGCGACCGACGGGGTGAAGGGTCGAGATGGCGACTAGAGGGGGGGTGAATAGTCTTTTCTAAAACTTAATCGCGTCGGCTAACCGATACAAATGTGGAAATGAAACTATCGGTCTAGCCAAGACTATATCCCGCTATATATATGTTCACTAGCACCTTGCAAAGATAACAATTATGCAACAAAGGTGCCGGACTAGCTAGAGCTCTCCTAAACAATTCTAGGAGCAAGGTTACACAAACCTATGCCACTAGTACTTTAAGCGACAAGGGAGCTCCTACACATGCTAGTAAGCAAAAGCACAAAGCTAACTAAGCTCACTAGCAATGCTCAATAACAAGGCAACCAATGCCTAATTAGAGAGCGCAAATACTTAGCTACACAAACTAAGCAATGTGACTAACAAGGTTACTAAAACCAAATTAGCCACGCAAGGGAGCTACTTCTATGCTACACAAGCAAGAAGGTAATTAGCAAGCTACACAAGCTATCTAATTACAAGAGCAACTACACAAGCTTAATATGTATAAAAGTAATTGCAAGCTTGTGTAATGGGGATGCAAACCAACGGGAAGAACAAGGTTGACACGATGATTTTTCTCCCGAGGTTCACGTGTTTGCCAACACGCTAGTCCCCGTTGTGTCGACCGCTCACTTGGTGGTTCGGCGGCTAATTAGCATCACCCGCTAAGCCCGCACGTCGGGCGCCGCAAGAACCTACCCCTTGAGTGAGGGTAGCTCAATGACACGCTTTACTAGAGTTGCTCTTCGCGGCTCCCGCGGGGCGAGCACAATGCCCCTCACAAGCACTTCTCCGGAGCGCCGCACAAGCTTCTTGCGGGCTTCCACGGAGACCACCACCAAGCCGTCTAGGAGGTGGCAACCTCCAAGAGTAACAAGCACCACCGGCTTGCAACTCGATCACCTAGTGCCACTCGATGCAACCTCACGATGCAATCACACTAGAATCGCTCACTCACACAATCGAATGATCACTATCAAGTATATGTGTGATGGAGGGCTCCCAAGCACTCACAAGCATGGACACTAAGTCCCCCAAGGTGCTCAGCACCAGCCATGGCCGAGGGCCACTTCTATTTATAGCCCCAAGGGCTAAACTAGCCGTTACCCCTTCACTTGGCAACGGTCGGGACGACCGGACGCTCCGGTCGTGTTGATCGGACGCTGGACCTCAGCGTCCGGTCGCCCACAGACGACCACGTGTCCCGGTTCCAACGGTCACTTGACCTGACCGGACGCTCCAGCTTCAACTGACCGGACGCTGAACCCCAGCGTCCGGTCGTTTCCAGTAAGCTCCCGAGCATGACCGGACGCGTCCGGTCGAACGCGATCGGACGCAGCCAGCGTCCGGTCACACTCCAGCGACTGCTACACTCCACGTCAGCGCGACCGGACGCAGCCTGCCAGCGTCCGGTGCATTTAGATCCAGCGTCCGGTCAGTTGACCGACGCCAGCATCTTCTCCATTTTCTTCACCCTTGCTCAAGTGTGCTAACCACAAGAATTTGCATTCGGCGCAATAGAAAATAGACATTCCATTTTCCCGAAAGCGCCGAATCCCGCCTCACAAGCTCGGCGGGAGGGAGAGAGGGACCCAAACCCATCTCACCCCTACAAACACCACCGCCTTTGTAAATGTGCCAACACCATCAAGTGTACACCACCATGTGTAAGTGTGTTAGCATTTTCACAATCATTTCCCAAAGGATGTTAGCCACTCAACTTGCCACGCCACTCGATCCTAGCGACAATGCAAAGTTAGATCACTCGAGTGGCACTAGATGACCAATATGCAAACAAGTTTGCCCCTCTTGATAGTACGGCCATCTATCCTAAACCCGGTCATAAACTTCTCTACACACCTATGACCGGTGAAATGAAATGCCCTAGGTTATACCTTTGCCTTGCGCATTCCATTCCATCTCCTCCAATGTCGATGCAACACATGCACCAACACGATCAACAATGATATGATCCACTCCATATCATCACATGATCATATTGGTTCATCGATCTTGACTCTACTTGCTCTTCACCGTTGCCATCGTCCATCGGCGCCAAGTCTCGCTCAAGCTTCACCGCCACGCGGTCCATCACTCCAAAGCCTTCGACTTGCCCTTCACGCTTGCAACCGGTCCATCAAGCCAAGTCTTGTCTTGATCTTCTCCACCTTGATCACACAACTCAATGTCATGTCTCATGTGCAATAAGCTCCTTCATCATCACATGTGTGAGCTTTGCAACATCTCCAAGCCATTTTCACCTTCATGGCATATGTTGCTCACACACATGTACCTGTGGACTAATCACCTGTGTATCTCACATAAACACAATTAGTCCACCTAAGTTGTCACTCAATTACCAAAACTAAACAAGGACCTTTCACGGGGTTGGATGGAGGCGCGGCCTCGTGGTTGGGTGTCGGCCAGCGGCTCTGGCGGGGTGGGGAACTGGGGATTGGGGAGTGGGGACGCTGGCGGCCGACGGGGTTGGATGGAGGCACGGCCGGCAGGGTTGGATGGAGGCGCGGCCGGCGTGGAGGCTGGAGTCGGAGTCGCCGCTAGGGGAGCTGCCAGGGAGGGAGCAATGGACAGCGAGGAGACGGGCACGGTCTCACGGTCATGGGACTACGGGAGTCTCCAGTCTCCACTTAAGGTTGTTAGACTTGTTATTGGGCTGGGCGCCTGAGCCCAAGAAGAAGGGAAGCTTTGAAGATTGCTACTGCCTGTTGGCTGCTGCCGTTTACGTTTAGTACCACCTCGTGAGGTGATGCCTTGACGAGGCTGGACGCCGCCTATTTGAGAGGGTAGCTGGCCACTGAACCACGCACCGTAGTGGACTAAATTCGGATTAAACCGAATTCGAATTCGGGATATTCCAAATTAAAAGTAGAAAAGTAGAAATCGGTCGGAAAAAGTCCAAACCAATTTCGTTCCGATTTTGAATTTTGTGTTCCGTATTTCGAACCGAATTCGAATTTGTCCGAAAATACGAATTCAATCAGGTCAAATATAGAAAATAATGCGGTTCGGTTCGGAATATTTTCGTACCGTTTTCATCCCCAGTAACTGCTGTAGAAGCCCCGGTAGCTTGGTGCGGTCCGGCTTAGCCTGTTGCCATGCAGTGGCGGACCTACAGGGTATGCCGGGTGGTCTCCGGCATACCCTGGCCCAGCTACAGTCATAGTATTACCCCGCATATGTTAAAAAAGAAAAATAGTACCAATCAAGCTGTGTAGTACTCCGACGCGTGATTGCCTGATTGGATGCCCCAGCTTGCAAATCACCGCAGCCCGCATGGCCGCATACACGACGTCTCGGTCTCCGCTAGGCTCGAGAGTCAAGACTCTACTTCCGATCCATCAACGCGGCGGTGCTGTGATCCCGTCTCCCGTCTCCCGTCTCCCGTCTCCGTGCAGCGGCAGTCTGCGCGGCGGCGTCTTGTCTCCCGCAGTCTCGCCCTCTGGCGCGAAGGCGCGGCCTGCCCCGCTGCGACGCTGCAGTCCCCGCCTCCTCGGCTGTTCGTTTTCCCCAGGCGGCCACGCCATGAAGAACAAATCGATCTCACGCACGCGGTTGCTGAATGCTGATTGGATGACTTGCGTGATGCCGAGCGGAGCGGCCGACCGCCGCCTGGCCAAGGCACAGAGGCCGTCGATCAGCATCAGGTATTCAGGTTCTATTTTTACCGCGATGCTAAATCATCTATTAAAAAACTTTGCGTACATGATTTATTATTCCTTTATTTCGAACTATATCGGTATTTCATTTGAACTATTTATATTATAATTTAGTAAACTTAAGGCTTATTATATTATTTAGTGCATGTATAACGAATTATATTGTAAATTTCACAAATGTTTATCGCATTGTTGAATGATTTTTATCGAATTTTTTTTGTGTGGCATACCCTACCGTAAAATCTAGGTCCGCCACTGTTGCCATGTGATGCAGGAACTGACGAAGGCACGTACAGCTGGCTTCATACCGCGCCAAGAAAACATTTGCTTCAGGCGCGTGTAGGTCACCGGAAAACCGGAATGGCCTCCCAGCGCACTTGAATGAACTGCCTATAAGATCTTGAGTTGGAGGGTGTTGTCACCAATCCAGATGCGGGAACCATGCCTGAGGACTCCATCTCATAATGAAAACCCAGCAACGGCTGTGGGATCAATGCAAAGCTTAGCAATCATATATGTGGATGCCGGATCCTGAGCATAGCCTGCTATCACCTCCTGTATCCATTGCGGAGTGATCACTGAGACTGCTGCACAGACGGAGTCATGCACTGATTTGCGTGACAATGCATCAGCAACTATATTTGAGGACCCCGGCTTGTATATAATCTTGAATTGAAGGCCAACCAATTTGGAGAATAGCTTCTGTTGCCATGACATGTGGAGACACTGGTCGGTTAACTGCGCTAGGCTTTGCTGATCAGTATAAATAGTAAATTCAGCAAGCTGAAGATAAGAGCGCCACTGTTGAACTGCCATCAAGACGGCCATATACTCCTTTTCATATGTGCTCAAGCCACTGCTACGGGGACCCAAGGCTTTGCTGAGGAACGCCAGTGGGTGGCCATCCTGCATGAGTACGGCGCCAATTCCAGTAGCACTTGCATCCGTTTCAATACTGAAAGGCTTAGCAAAGTCTGGCAAGGCAAGCACAGGTGAAGTACTGAGAGCATGCTTCAGAGCCTGAAAGTACTGTTCATGTATCGGAGTCCATCTGAATATAGAATTCTTGCGGAGGAGCTCAGTAAGCGGCTTGGCCAGAACCCCAAAATGCCGCACAAACTTGCAGTAGTAGCTTGCTAATCCCAAAAACCCTCGGAGCTCCTTGAGAGTAGTTGGTGCGGGCCAATTCACGACAGCAGATACTTTGTCAGGGTCTGTTTGTACACCAGCACCAGTAATGACGTGGCCGAGATAAGAAATACTTGGCTTAGCGAATTCACACTTAGAGAGCTTGATTTTCCAGTCATGAGCTTGCAGTTGGTGGAATACTTGCTCTAAGTGATGGATGTGTTCTTCATAGGAGCGACTCTAAATCAAAATGTTGTCGAACAACACCAATACAAATTTCCGTAAGAACGGTGCCAAAGTACAGTTCATAGCATCTTGGAATGTTCCCGGTGCCCCCGTGAGATCGAATGGCATCACCTGAAACTCAAAATGGCCAAAGTGAGTTTGGAAAGCTGTTTTAAATTCTTCCCCTGGTTTCAGCAGGATTTGGTGGAACCCAGAACGCAAATCCAGCTTGGAGAACCATGTAGCACCGCCGAGCTCATCCAGGAGTTCATCTATGATTGGAACAGGATACTTGCCTTTCATGGTAATGGCGTTGAGTTGGCAGTAATCAATACAAAAGCGCCATGTCTTGTCTTTTTTCTTGACCAACAAGACTGGGGAAGAGAAGGGGCTTGAGCTTTTCTGAATGATGTCTGACTGTAACATCTCTCGAACCTGTCTCTCCACTTCATCTTTGATTGTGGGAGAGAACCGGTATGGCCGAGAATACACTGGAGTAGCACCCGGTATCAATGGGATGGAGTGGTCACAGTTCCGAGAAGGCGGCAGCTGACTTGGCGGTTCAAATAGTGTAAAGTAGTGTTGTACTAACTGCTGAATCTCTGGAGGCCAAGCGGACTGATCTTCTGATGGTGTCTGATCTGTGGCACACACCTGTAAAGCAGCACCAGTCGGTAAATCATGTAAGATAGTAAGATACCCACCAGCTGAACTGACTGTCCCTTGTGATTGAGCTGAATCCATTTTTGCCCCCAATGAATCTCCATTGGACTGTTGTCTTCCAACTAGTCCAGGCCAAGCATCATATCATATGCAGACAGTAGCAGGATCTTAAGGTTAGAACTGAACTGACAATTCTAAATGGACCATACTGCATCAGGTATGTGAGTGGAGCATGTGAGAATCTGGCCATTAGCCACCTGAACTTTCAATTCAGGAGAGAGGTCCTGGACTGAAGACAATCGAACAGCCAACTCTGTGCTAATGAGTGTGTGCGAGCTCCCTGAATCCAGAAGTATACGAACTTGTTGATCACCCAACTGACCCCAGAAGCACATGGTACGGGGGACAACCACTCCAGTGACAGCCGCGACTGAAAGCGACATGAACAACTGATCCTGAGCAGGTTCAGAAATAACAGCTTCTTCTTCTGAGTGATCTTCTACTTGAAGGACGTCAAGTAACTCTTGTACAACACGAAGTTGCACAGCTTGTTGTAACACGGCCTCGGCAGGTGGCGAAGGTCTCCGACGGCGTGGTGTCACCAAGGCGTCTTCGACCCTCTTAGGGCGGAGACCTGGCACTGACTAAAGAAACTTTCATGGCTATGCTTGTAGGGCGCTGCACGAGGCTCAGAGCACGGGCATCTCCGGCCGCCAGGCGGACGCTGCCCCGCTTCGACCGACGGGCGTCTCCGGCGCTAAAGGCGGAGGCCGCCCTACCCACCAACCAATCATACAAACAACCTTGCCTAAGTGTGTGCAGGTACCTAAGCACAGGCGCCCGTGGTCCGCGCGAGCGTGCCAGCATGGCCCCCGCGCGGCCGGGCAGAGACTTACGGACGAGGTCTCCGACCGGACCGGCGGAGACTCACGTAGGCAGCTGCACTCCCCTGAAGACGGAGGCCAGCGTCGGGAACCCAGGCCTCTAGGCCGAAGACCGAAGCACGGTGGGCCGGCCGCTCATGGAGGCCCATTACTTGAAGACGGTGTCGCAAGATTGCCCCGCAAACGAGAGACTGGTGGCGGAATATTCCAGGAATGTACTGTAGCAGTTGAGGAGCATTGTAATAAATTATGTCAAGAGGTAGTTGAGTCATATAAATAAGGAACACTTGTAACAGTGCGGGAGGTGGTTGGAGAATAAATGAATGAAACCTTAGTTTTGCGTGCCATATCCCTACACGCCCACCTATCGTGCCAATTCCCCGAGCCTTCGCCTAAGGGCAACGCCTGGCGGACGGAGGCCCCTATCTCCCCCACACTGTCTGAGACTGCTAGTCTCAACATTGGCGCCCATCGTGGTTTGGCCAACTCTGGCCAAGGCAAACCAACGATGGCAAGAAAAAGAAAAACCACCACCAGAGCAGCAACGACCACGGGTCAGAGAGAAAGGCCTAGGCGCACCGCTCGTAGCACCTACGCAACCTCGCCTACGAAGGATGACACCAGAGCAGATGCCCAGGGTCAACCACCGGAACCCCACCAGAGATTCAAGATCCGGAGGCCCAACCAAATCCAGGCATAACACTCGAGCAAGAACTGCAACAGCTGCAAGCACAGTTGCAAAGAGCGCAACAAGAGAGGGACAGAATGACAGCAGCATTCGCAGCTAATCAGCAAGCTACTCAAGCGTCAGCACAAGCAGCAGAAATAAGGCAGCAGTTGGCAGTCCTACATGCTGAGATGCTAAGTATGCAGCATGCAGTACCAGCGTCAACCTCCGCAATCCCAGGCTCCGCAGCAACAACTCCGCCAGCGATCAGCCCGACCATGATGCCATCTCAGGTGATGCGGAGGCCTATTGATCCCAAGTCCCCACTCTCTGAAGACATACAACAGTCGCCATGGCCAACGGCGTACAAGCCAATCACACTGCCAAAGTTCAACGGCAAGACAGACCCCCATCAGTTTATTATGAGTTACGAGGCAGCAGTAGCCTCCGTCGGCGGAGACGATGCCGTCTTGGCAAAGTCATTTGTCATTGCAGCCAAAGGCGATGCGTGGGCTTGGTATTCTATGCTAAAACCAAGCACAGTCTACTCTTGGGAAAACCTCCGGGACAAGATATTGGCAAATTTCAAGGGGCTAACAGCACAATCGCTGACTTCCACAGATCTGTTCCAGTGCAAGCAAATGCAGGGAGAGACACTACATGACTACTTCCAGAAATTCGTGCAACTAAAGGCGAAGGCACCAGACGTCCTAGACGAGATCGCCATCGAAGCAGCGATTAAAGGCCTCTGAATCGGGCCATTCGCAGCACACCTAGCAAGAAAGAAACCAACTTCCATACAACAGTTGTATGATGAGTTCGAGAAATACTGCAGATTAGACAATGACCTCCAGAAAAGGCTGGAGGAGCAGGGTCAAAACAAACAGCAAAACAGCAGCAAAAACTCCCAGAAAATCTATAATAACCAGAATGCATCAAATCAGAAACCAGGCCAGGGGCAAGTGCTCAGCATCGAGGGTCAACCTCACACCGAGCAAGGGCAACTGGAAGCGCCAGCACGACCGGAGACCCAGACCAGGAACCAAGGTCGGCAAGGTTACCAAGGCAAAAACTAGAACAAAAACCACAGCCAGAAACAACGCAGGCCATATTGCGTTTTTCACGGCGAAAACGCAGGGCACAGCACCAAAGATTGTTCGGAGACAAAAGAGACACAGGAAAGGATGAAGAACAAGCAGACTGCCCAACCTCCGACACAGCAGAGCGCAAGAGAGGTCAACAGCACCTATACAACTAGCCACCAACAGTACTGCCCAATGTACCCAGCGCTAAACGCAACCCAAATACACCCCTCCACACTAGCCTCTGCCTATTATCCAAACTTCCTACCAGCATGGCGGTCAGCGCCTTCGCAGCAGCCCCCGGCGGGTAACTACAGTTCAGAGGCAAGCCTGACCTACATAAACCCAAAACCTTCCCATCTAACCTACCTCGAAACAAACCCACCGGCACAAAACCAAATCAGATTCAAGCCTCCGCCGCAACAGCACCACATGCAGCAACTACCTCCACCGCCACCTCACAACCAACCACCAGCACCAAAAAATGAGCCAAACCTAGAAAACCAAGTCAACCCCCATGGACCGCTACCAAAAATAGGCATGATACTACCAATCGCCGGAGGATCATCAATGGAGTTTCAAACAAAAAAACAGAAAAATGATCACCTCCGCTTGGTAAACAACGTAGCAGTCCAAGGCCTAGCCAAATACATAGATTGGTCTAGAGTCCCAATCACCTTCACAGAAGATCTCCAGCTAGAGAGCTACCCTCACGCAGACGCAATGGTAATCAAGACCAACATAGCAGCATGGGAGATAAGCAGAGTACTGATTGACACTGGCAGTTCAGCAGATATCATCTTTGTAAACACCTTCGACCAAATGAAGCTCAGCAGAAATCAACTATAGCCCTCCAAATCCCCTTTGATAGGATTCGGAGGCAAGCAGATACAAGCATTAGGAAAAATCTCACTCCCAGTGTCGTTTGGAACCCAAGCAAATGCTAGAACCGAGTACGTACACTTCGACACCGTCAATCTGTATTACCCATACAATGCCATCCTAGGCAGAGGATTCACAACCAAATTCAATGCAGCTCTGCATATGGCCTACCTATGCATGAAAATACCAGCACTTCATGGTATTATCACAGTCCAAGGCAGCCAGAAAGAAGCAAGAAACATAAAAAAAGCAATATACAAAGCCCAAAGAAACATCAATGCAGTTGACTCAGCACACAAAGAACTAGAGCCTCCGGACATGCCCAGAGGAAAAACAGATATGGCAGGTCAAGAAGAGACAAAGGTGACCCCTCTAGAAAAGGAGTTGCTAGACAGAAAAGTAACAGTCAGCTCAGAATTGAGCAAAGTAGAGGAGGAAGAGCTCATGGAAACTCTAGTAAAAACAAAGATATCTTTGCCTGGTCAGCCTCTGACCTACAGGGAGTCAGCAGGGACATCATACAACATGAACTGGACATCAATGAAAACATGAGGCCAAGAAAGCAGAAACAGAGAAAAATGTCAGACAGAATCCTAGCAGCAAAGGCGGAGGTGCAAAGGTTGCTAGACGCAAAAGTCATCAGAGAAGTCAAGTATTCAGAATGGCTCGCAAACGTAGTACTGGTGCCAAAGAAGAATGGCAAAATGAGAATGTGCATAGATTTCACAGACTTGAATAAAGCTTGCAAAAAAGACCCTTTCCCATTGCCAAGAATAGATGCCTCAGTCGACAAGGCAGCCAGATGCCAGAGGTTCTCTCTCCTCGACTATTTCTCTGAGTATCACCAAATCTGGATGAAAAAAGAAGACGAAGACAAGACAAGCTTCACCACTCCATTCAGAACATATTGCTACACTAGAATATTGGAGGGACTCAAAAATGCCGAAGCAACCTTTGCCAGAATGACAAAGGAAGTTTTGGGTTCACAACTAGATAGAAACATCATAGCCTACGTCGATGACATAGTGGTCATGAGCAAGAACAAGGATGATCATGTCTCTGATTTATAGGAAACCTTTACCAACCTCAGGATAGCTGGCCTCCATCTCAACCCAGAAAAATGTATATTCGAAGTCACAAAAGGAAAGATGCTCGGCTACATCATAAGCAGCGAAGGCATCAAAGCGAACCCAGACAAAACCAGAGCAATAATGACAATGGCAGAACCTAAAAACAAGAAAGAAGTGCAAAAGCTGACGGGAAGAATAGCAGTGCTCAACAGATTCATCTCAAAATCAGCAGAACGCAGCCTCCCCTTCTTCTAAGCACTAAGGGGTGGAGACAACTTTGAGTGGGGGTCCAAGTAGTCGGAGGCATTTCATAACTTGAAAGAGTATCTGGCAAACTCACTGGTGGTCTCCATCCCAAAATTAGACAGCCACCTATTGCTATATGTGGCGGCCTCCGACCATGCAGTCAGCGCAGTCTTAGTCCACGAGCAGGAAAAAGAATCAGACAAAACATAAAAGCCAGTTTATTTTATCTCAGAAGCATTGTCCGGAGCCAAGCTAAACTACAATGAGGTAGAAAAAGTTGCCTACGTAGTACTGACGGCATCAAGAAAACTAAAGCATTATTTCCAAGCCCACGAAATCTCAGTTCCAACATCACTGCCACTGCAAGACTTGCTCAAAAACAAAGAAGCCTCCGGTAGAATAGGCAAATGGGCTACAGAGCTATCACAGTTTGGCATCTCGTATGTCCCCAGAACAGCAATCAAATCACAAGCACTATCCAATTTTGTAGCAGATTGGACACCTCCGACAGAGCCCAAGGTACAACCAACCACCCAAGCCTGGATAGCATTCACGGACGGAGCATGGGGCAAAGCCGGAGCAGGAGCCTCTGATGTCCTAACAGCACCCTTCGGCGTCAGACTGAAATACGTAGCAAGGCTATAGTTCAAATCAACAAACAACATAGTAGAATATGAAGGCCTGATCCTAGCGCTCAGTAAAGCAAAGGCCCTAGGGGCCAAAACATTGACAATCAAAACATATTCTCAAGTGGTTACTGGCCAAGTAGAGAAAGAATACACAGCAAGAGAGCCAGAACTCATCAAATACCTATCCGTTGTCAGAAATCTGGAGCGGAGATTCAAGGGCTTCACCCTGAAGCACATCCCAAGATTAGAAAATGCAGAGGCAGATGAACTAGCTAAAGCGGTGGCAAACAACCTGCCACTGCCACCAAACACCTTTTACCAGATCCTGAAGTCTTCGGCAACTATGGAGAAACCTAAGACAACTAAGCCCATACTACACCTGCAAAATGAAGATTGGAGAAAAGCAATGACAGAATTCTTAGAAGGCAAAACCATCGAAAAAGATGAAGCAAAAGCAGCAAGAATACAGGCCAGGGCAAGAAATTACACAATTATAGATGGTGTACTGTACAAGAAAGGAGTAGTCTAGCCTCTCCTCAAATGCATATCGCAGAGCGAAGGCATAGAGCTGCTTCAAGAAATACACTTAGGAATTTGCGAGTTGCACATTGGCTCTAGAGCATTATCAGCAAAGGCAATAAGGCAAGGCTTTTATTGGCCAACACACATACAAGACGCAGAGCAGACAGTCAGAACATGCAAAGCATGCCAAACATTCTCTCCCGAGTAGTCAAAACCATCGTCGAAGACCCAGCTTATACCTCCGACATGGCCACTACAAAGATGGGGTATGGACATGGTCGGCCCATTACCACCATCCCAAGGAGGAAACAGATTCACAGTAGTGGCGGTAGAATATTTTACAAGATGGATAGAAGCAAAGCCGCTGGCGAAGATAACCTCAGAAACTGTCAGAAAATTCTTCTGGCAAAACATCATTTGCAGATTCGGTGTACTGAGGATTCTGACAGTAGACAATGGAAAACAGTTCGATTCAGAGAACTTCAAAGAATTCTGCAAAAGCATTGGGACAAAACTAGCCTTCACCTCAGTATACCACCCAGAGTCCAATGGTGCTGTGGAAAGAGCAAACAGAATAGTGTTTTCAGCAATATCAAAAACATTGCTGGGCCTACGCAAAGGAAAATGGGTAGATGAATTACCCAGAGTGATTTGGTCACACAATACATCTATCTCAAGAACAACAAGATTCATCCCATTCAAACTGCTTTATGGAGAAGAGGCCATGATGCCAGAAGAAATCAAGCACGAAAGCCTCCGCACAATGAGACAGCTAATGTTGCAAGATGAAGAATATGCAAAAGAAACAATAGAAGCCATAAGACTGGAAGCAGTCGAAAACATTGTAAAATATCAGTTCCAAACCAAGAAGTGGAGAGACTTTCAGGTGGTAAGGAAAGACATAAAACATAGAGACCTTGTACTCAGAAGAAAACCCAATGCACAACTTGTTGGCAAACTACAACCGAAATGGGAAGGCCCATACACAGCAACGGCAGCAGGCCACCCTGGCTCTTTCCACTTGACCGATAGTGAAGGTGTCACAGCAACCCACACCTGGAATATTGACAGCCTCCGCAGATACTACATCTAGGCAATGTACTAAAGGACAACCTCCGCAAATAATAAGCGGAGGCCCCTCCGTTCATTTACCTTTCAATCTTTTTTCTCATCAACCCAAAAAATGTAAAAGAGCCTGTACTCTTTTTCTCACAGGGGAACTCCAAGCGGAGGTGAGGTTTTTAACGAGGCAGGCTCAATGTAAAAATCCTTTACAAGTATAAAGAGGTAATTCCCCAAAAGAACGCTTGAAAAAGTCCAACACTGAAAGCGGCCAGCTCTGGCGCCGCAATATTCGGTGAACAAAAATAAGCATAGGTCCTTTCAAAGCACCGGCCACAGGCATTGGCAATTTGAAATGACCTCTATGGCCAAATAGGCCTCCGACCTTGATAAAGACCTATCCAGATTCAGGCATCAAGGAAAAAACAACCTTGGCCAAATAGGCCTCCGACCTTGACAAAGACCTGTCCAGATTCAGGCATCAAGGCAAAAACAACCATGGCCAAACAGGCCTCCGACCCTTAATGAAGACCTGACAAGATTCAGGCATCAAGGCAAAAAGAACCTTAGCCAAATAGGCCTCCAACCTTGACAAAGACCTGTCCAGATTCAGGCATCAAGGCAAAAACAACCTTGGCCAAATAGGCCTCCGACCCTTGACGAAGACCTAACAAGATTCAGGCATCAAGGCAAAAACAACCTCGGCAAAAACATGCCTCTGGCATTAACAAAAAACCAACCCAAGCATCAGGGGCAACACAATTATGGCGCTAGAACCAGGAAGAAGGTCTCCACCATCGAAAACAGCAAAACGAGAAAAAAGGTCTCACAAAACCCTGTCACTTAGGCACTAGGACTATTTACTTCAAAAGATCTCAAAAGACACGAATAATACAACCAAGATATAGGCCATTAAAGCCAAGATATGCTCCAACAAACAATGTACCAAAAATTTTATAACCAAAAGCAAACACCCCGCTATAAAACATGTTCCCCCCACGCCCTTAAAACCTCAGTCAGCAAAAGGCGTAAGGGGGGAAGAAGGTAGAGCACAAGCACAAGCCACAACTGTAACAGAACCGACCAATTATATGAAATTAAGTAAGAAAATCATCCGTCAGAGCAGACGATTTAGCAAACTTAAGCCCGTATAACCCGGTAGTCCGTGAAATCACGAAGGATTTCAAATCAACTTCCATTCCAGCCAAGATCGTAATAAGTTTAGCGGTCACCATCACATATTACATAAAAGTTTATAATCTCAGATACATCAGAGTTTCAACACAGTTATTACAAAACCAGTTCGAATAAAAGTAGCGGAAGTCATTTGTTCAAACCATACACACACTCACGTGGAGTTTAAATATAGTGCCAACGAATGATCATTTCCAACAAAAGCATCAGATGAGACGTAAGGAATGACCATGCCCATGGTCCTAAGCATCACCCATGGCAGGATAAAGGCAGTTGATACAGTAGCCGTAATACATCTGCCCATCTGCAACAAGTGGGAATAAAACCCTGAGTACGAGAAGGTACTCAGCTAGACTTACCCGATATAACCAAAAATAAATGACACCAAGGATTATAAAGGGCTTTATAGTAGGGTAGCTGACTCATTTGCAAAAAGAAGCATTTTTAGCATTTCAAGAACCTTTCAAAAAACATTATTGCCAAGTTAATTATTATTAACCTGTCGACTAGATTTGCACCTATACTAGAGTAAACATGTGATTAAGCAGATAATGATAACCAATGATTACTAAACAACTTCCATACTGTCATATTCATTATAACTGTCCAAGTGTTCCATAACATTTACTACGATGAAGTAACTCAAGTCAAGTGCTCACTGTCTAGGAGCGATGGCGATTCGAATCGATTCCGAACCAGCTGGTGATTTATTCCTTACACAAACCTCACTCACCCACTAAAGTGAGATATTGATCACCGAGTCAACTTTATAGGAATCTCGAGTTTGCCAGGAACCACATGTACCCGGGGGCCGACCAACTGCACTTTGGTCTTATCATCCCACCCCCGTGTCCTACCACACCTGCTCCGGCACAGTGCGTTGCGGGCAATCTACTCGGCCTGAAAAATCTCCCAGCTTCGTGGTCGGAAGGTACTTTATCCGGCCAGCTAAATGTAAGGCATACGTTCAACATGACTCGAGGCCCAACAACGGTCGGTCCTTAATCAACATAGACGGAAAGCACTATAGTCCAAAACTCTGCAAGTCTCCGTCCGGTCTCAACTTCAATTAATACTTAGTTATACTATGACTTCATAGTCATCCAAGCAGATCCAGGTAACCACCTATAGCTCGTAGGTGATAGGAAATCACCTGACTTCTACCGGTCTAAGCCAGCTAAGCATTGACTCGACTGCGGATACCAGGGTAACAAGGATATAGTATAACAAAGGTAAATAAGGTATAATGCACCAACGGTTGCAAACAACTCCTGAACGTAATGCATCAATTAAAGTAAAGCATTTAATTAATAATTGCAAACCGGGAGAAAAATGCTCCGGGGCTTGCCTCTCTCGAAGGAGCTCGGACGGTGATCGGGGCACTCCGGAAGTTCCTCAATGTCCTCCTCGTCGGCTTCTGGCACTTCCTGCGGCTGCACCTCGAACTGCTCCTTGGGCTCCTCGGGTATGATGACTGGGTTCTCGGTTTGCGATCCTATATGATGCAATACGCATAAGTGCTTATGCAAACGGTGCATCGAAGGAGATGAATGCAATGGATATGTTTAAATGCAAGGTAGTCAACATCATCCAAGAAAATATACTACAAGCACATGTCATCTACTGCATTCTCTTCTACTACTAATATGTTTAAGTCGACACACCTTATCAAATGCTTCAAAGATACACCAAAGCTATTATTATTAACTAATCTTGTATTAAAGATGATTATTTTATTTCCTTTTAAATTAGGGATACAACAGCAATCTATATTTCTGGTGCTTATAAAAATCTGAGAAAATTACAGTAGCATGGTACTACTCTAATTAGACTACCATCAGATTTTCATGATATTTGAATGAGTGGATTAGCCTACACAAAAATCACAAGCTATGGCATGATTTTGTACATAAAAATACTTTGAACTGTGAAAAGTGTCAAACAATAGAAGTAATATTTTTCCTAGGTTCTTCATAGCATATAATGACTGTACAAAAATTGTCACATGCATGTTTTATACAAAATTTGCTCTCTAGCTAAAATAACAAAAATTAGCCATTAAAGGTACTTGAACTACACCTACAAATTTTCCCACAGCACATGCATGAAACATATTTTTCCTAGGAAGTACATGACATAAGAAGATTAACAAACTTGGAATCATATTTTTCTGAAGACTATAGATTTTTCTACATATTTTTCAAGTTATCAGCAATTTTCATGATTAAATAAAATTCTACAGCAAAGTATCTCAAAAATGTCATGCAATAATTTTCCCAAGTAGATCTGATGATAAAGAACCTAGCAAAATTTGTTCCAACAGATTTGGAGCTAATAGGAGTACACAAACATTTTCCAAAGCATTTAAATAGAATTCTAAAAAATCATTTTTGAAATCCCTTTTAAAAGTCAGACGACAAAATACTGGGTGCACCCGGTGCTGTGCACCCGGATCCGATCCAGGGCGCTGACGAGCGGGCCCCCATGGTCAACGACCCCCACGTGTCGGTCAGACCGAGACAGGGGCGGCGCTGACCGGCCAGCTCTCGCCGACGGCGAGCCAGCCGGCGGTGTGATCACCACCAGTAGCTCACCCGTGACGAGGTGAACACGGTGCACCAAGAGAAGGCATAGGAGGAGCTCGGGATAGGGCTCGACGACGTGCATGGTGGAGCGGCGGCGCTGCTCCCGACGGCCGGCCATCTCCAGCCGGGAAGGGGCGCGAAAGGTGGTGCGGGAGCTTCACCGAGCTCGTGCGGTGGTCGTGCACGCGAAAAGGTAGCTAGAAGAAGGACAGAGGGCGAGGTCCACAGAGCGAAGCGCTCCGGTGAGCTCGGCCACAACTCCGGCGAGAGATTCCCAGGGAGACGGAGCTTCTCACGGCTTACCGAGGCGAGCACGAGGTGCGCGATGATGAGTCGGAGATGCGGGCAAGATGGAGGGTTCAATGGCGAGCTAGGACGGCTGGGCGAGCCAAATCCGGCGAGGGAGCTGGTGGCGGCCGGTGGCGGGTGCGTATGCGGGTGCTGTCCGAGCGAGAGGCGAAGGGAGGAGCAGGAAATGCGATGCCGGGCGAGCTCTGCGGGAGCTTAAGCAGTGGCCAGTAGTGCTAGAGCTGCCGTGGCGCGTGGACGCGGTGTCAGGCCGCCATCGACGGGTGGCGCCACGTGGCGGGCAAGCCCTGACGCGGTCGGGGCATGGCATGGTGACGGGCGCTGCGCGCGGCGCTGGGCTGGGCCGCGCGAGGCAAGGCGCGCGAGCGGCGGGCGCTGCTGGGCCGACTCATGAGGTGGGCTGATGCGTTGGGCGAGCGAGGCGCACGGCTGGCAGGGACGCGGGCCAGGCCGGCTTTGGCCGTGGGCCGGAAACGAGGCGGCGGCCCACGAATGAGAAAAAAAATCCTTTTCCAAATATAATTTCAAGGAATTTTTAAATGCCATCTTTCAAATATTATTTTGAGCAAGAAAATGACATCTTTTGAAAATGTACCAAAAATGAAAGTTGCTTAGAATTAAATTCTCTACAACTTTGTTTATGTGACCATAGCCAAATTCTTTCTAGATTTTGAATTGTAAGATCAAAGTCCACGTTTAGCTCAAAACCCTAAATTTTGGAATTTATTTTTGAAGCCAAATTTTGAATTAATTTGAATACAAACATTGCTCCAAAAATTGAACTAAACATTGCTAGATGATTTACAATAGTAGCCAAACATGTTTTTACTAACCTAGCAAGAAAAATTCAGGGCAAAACAATTCTTAAACAGGTGTATGCAGCATTCAGGTTTCACACATGTTTTAGATGTTTCAAAGCAATGTTTCAATTGTTATTCACATGATTAGGCATGTATGATTTGGATGCTTGATGATGCATGATATGCGTGATTTGCAGTGCCTAAATGCAGGCATAACACCGGGGTGTTACAGCCTTTCCCCCTTATAAAAATCTCGTCTCAAGATTTGGGTTACGAACCATTTGTTGTAAAAATCTTCATAAGCTTTTTGTAGGTACTCTCCTGTTTTCCAAGTTGCATCTCCCTTATCATGATAATCCCACTGTATCTTGTATGTTTTCACCACACTATTCCGAGTAGCATGTTCCTTTGTGTCTAACACTCGGACTGGCTGTTCACGATACACCAAATCTGATTTGAGTTGAATACCTCGAGGTTCTATTCTTTCCTCTGGAACACGCAAACATTTCTTGAGATGTGATACATGGAAAACTGGGAAAACAGTACTCATTGTCTCAGGTAACTCTAAATTGTAGGCTACCGGACCTCTTTGTTCCAAGATCTTGTATGGTCCTACGAATCTCGCGGCAAGCTTTCTTCGGATTCCAAACCTTTTCTTCTTCATTGGCGTGACTTTCAGATAAACATAGTCACCAACTTCAAACGCAAGGGGTCTCCTTCTTCTGTCTGCATAGCTTTTCTGACGTGATTGGGCAGCTTTCATATTCTGCTGAATAATATGAACTTTCTTCTCGGCTTCTTCTACAAAGTCAATGCCATAATACCTTCTATCACCAGGCTCGACCCAATTCAATGGTGTTCTACATTTTCTGCCATATAAAGCTTCGAATGGGGCCATCTTGATGCTTTCTTGATAACTATTATTATAAGAAAACTCAGCTAACGGTAACCATGACTCCCATGATCCCTTAGAAGATAATATATAGGCTCTTAACATATCTTCCAAAACAGCATTCACTCGTTCAGTCTAACCATCTGTCTGAGGATGATAAGCAGTACTACAAATCAAACTAGTTCCTAAGCCTTTGTGTAAATGTTCCCAAAAGTGAGCCGTGGACTATGAGCCTCGATCAGATACTATGGTCTTTGGTATACCATGCAACCTTACAATTTCTGCGATATACTTCTCGACATATTGAGGTGGTCGATAATCTGTTTTGACCGGCAAGAAATGAGCGGTCTTGGTAAGACGGTCCACAATTACCCAAATCGAATCATGTCCTTTTGGGGTAGTGGGCAAACCCGTGATAAAATCCATACTGATATCGTCCCACTTCCAACTAGGGACTGATAAGGGTTGCAACATACCGGCAGGTTTCATGTGAATGGCTTTCACTCGACAACATGTGTCACATCTAGCAACATATGCTGTAATTTCTTTCTTCATTTTGGTCCACCAATAGCGAGATCTTAATTCTTGATACATCTTACTACTTCCAGGATGGATAGATAGCTTAGAAAGGTGAGCTTCATCCATGAGTTTATTCCTAAGCTCTCGATCCTTGGGAACCACAAGACGGTCGTCAAACCACAACACGCCCTATTCATCCACTTTAAAGTGTTGAGACGACTTTTCTTTTATTTTCTCTTTGATGTGGAATATCCCCTTATCGGTTTTCTGGCCTTCTATTATCTTACTTTCCAAAGAGCAACTAATCTGAATACTATGTAACACAGCAGGATGCATTAGATCGAACTCATCTTCAAGTAATGGCTACACATTCAAGAAATGTGACTTTCTGCTCAAAGCATCTACCACTACATTGGCTTTACCAGGATGATATTGCACATTCAAGTTGTAATCCTTTATCAATTCCAACCATCTATGCTGTCTCATGTTTAGCTCTGGTTGGGTAAAGATATACTTAAGACTCTTGTGATCCATAAAAATATTACACACATTACCAAGTAGATAATGTCTCCAAATTTTTAGGGCGTGCACAACTGTAGCAAGTTCAAGATCATGTGTTGGATAGTTGACCTCGTGCTTTCTCAATTGACGTGATGCATAAGCAATGACTCTCCTTTCTTGCATAAGAACATAGCCCAATCCAGTCTTCGATGCGTCGCAAAACACATCAAATGGTTTCTCGATATCTGGTTGTGCTAGAACAGGAGTAGTGGTCAACAGTTTCCGCAAAGTGTGGAAAGCTACTTCACACTCCTCTGTCCACACAAACTTGTGATCCTTCTGTAGGAGGCTTGTCATCGGTTTGGCGATCTTCGAGAAATCTGGTATAAAGCGACGGTAATAACCGGCTAGTCCTAAGAAACTTCTAATCTCAGGAACTGTGGTCGGTGCTTTCCAATTCATAACTTCTTGCACCTTACTTGGATCGACTGAAACTCCATTCTCTGACAGAATGTGACCAAGGAAAGGAACTTCCTTCAACCAGAATTCGCATTTGCTAAACTTAGCATACAATTGATGATCTCTAAGTCTGGTCAAGATAGTTCTCAGATGCTCTTTGTGATCTTTCTCGTTCTCAGAGTACACCAGAATGTCATCGATGAACACTACCACAAACTTATCCAACTCTGGCATGAAAACTGTATTTATCAAAAACATAAAGTATGCAGGAGCATTTGTCAAGCCAAAGGACATGACAAGATACTCATACAACCCGTATCTGGTGGAAAATGCAGTTTTTGGTATATCCTGTGGCCTAATCTTGATCTGATGATAACCAGATCTCAAATCTATTTTTGAGAACACCTTGGCCTTGGATAATTGGTCAAACAGAACATCAATATGTGGCAAAGGATACTTATTCTTGATGGTCACAGCGTTGAGTGGCCTATAATCTACGCACATTCTCAACGTGCCCTCTTTCTTCTTTTTCACAAACAAAGCGGGACATCCCCATTCAGACTTGCTTGGCCGAATAAACCCCTTTTTTGACAAATCTTCTAATTGCTTCTTCAGCTCAGCTAACTCATCTGGAGGCATCCGATAGGGTCTCCTTGAAATCGGAGCCGTTCTGGGGACTAACTCAATTCCAAACTCAATCTCCCTATCCGGTGGAAGATCAGGTAGCTCATCCGGGAATACATCCGGGAATTCATACACTACCGGAATATGATGAATAGGAATAACTACCGTAGCACATGTAACACTTATCGGGTCTGTTCTCTGAGGCAATGGTACTTGGAAAGTACCCTCACTCAGGGGATCCTTAAGGGTAAGTACTCGACTTCCAGTATCTATGACTGCTCCCCAATCCTTCATCCAATTCATCCCTATAATGACATCCAAGACTAACCCAGGCATAACTATCAAGTTCACTTGGAACTTCCTGCTACCTAATTCAAGGGTTGCCCCTCGAACCATCCGATTGGTCAAAACATCAGCCCCTGCTGAACTTATACGGTACCCATATCCCAATTCTGTGCATAGTTGTCCATGTTTCTGTGCAAATGCTTGACTCATAAAAGAATGCGATGATCCAGAATCAAATAGAACAACTGCAGGGTTTTTGTTGACAGGAAACTTACCAGCAGTGATGGGCTCTCCCTCTAGAATTTCATCCACTGTTGTACTGTGCACTCTAGCATTATAAGTCTGCTGCTTCTTCTTGGGCGGGTATGGACAAAACCTCGAGAAATGGCTGGGTTGATCACAGTTATAGCAGGGTCCTCTTACTATCCCGGCAGATCCCACAGCTCCCTTGGAACTGCCTTGTACCACAGTTGCGTCTGCTTTGTTGGGCTGTACTGCCATCTTGTATGACTTTTGAGGTCCACGGAAATTCTGGCTTCTTTGCTGAGGTGGCCGGAACCTAGCACCAGGTGCCGATGGGTGATATGGGGGACGACCTCCCATAGGGGCTCTAGCTTGAGATGGCTCACCTTCAAAGGCTCTCTTGCGTGTCTTGGCTGCGGTGCTGGCGTTGTTATTCTTCTCCTGCTTCAGACAGTCGCTGATGAAGTCATTGAATCTGACGCGGTTGTTGGTACCAACATGCTTCATCATTTTTGGATTAAGACCCCTCTTAAAACTGGCTATTCTTTTAGCATCTATGTCAACCATGTCAGGAGCATAGCGACACAAGTTGTTGAAGGCATGTAGGTATTGCGTCACAGTCTTGGTGCCCTGGTTCAATGCCAGAAACTCTCCCAACTTCATTTTGGTCAGCCCTGGTGGAATATAGACTCCACGGAAGGCCTCAGCAAACTCTCTCCAAGAAATCTGAGCATTTGGAGGGAAGGTGGTGCGATGGTGCTTCCACCACATTCCTGTCGGTCCTTGCAATTGAAGTGCAGCATACTCCGTTTTTAGAACCTCAGTCATCCTCAACACACGGAATTTATCTTCCATCATGTTGATCCATTCCTCAGCATCGAGTGGCTCTATTGCTTCCTTGAATACTGGCGGCCTGGTGTCCATGAAATCTTTGATGCTGCTATATTGGTTCACTCCCATGCCACCACCTTGATTGTTACCACGTTGAACGTTGTTGGCGATGGTTCACAGAAGATCCTCCATGTTCTTCTGCGATTGTTCCGCGTTGCGCTGACTCCCGAGCAGCTGTGCGAGGAACATCTCGGGGGTAAACGGGGGAGGAGGCGGCAAATGTGGTTCATGGGGAGGTTCATTGTTGTTGTCATGGTTTCCACCACCACCACCAGTCCCCGCACCGTTAGCACCGGGCTCAGCGGCCTCATACGTGGTTCGGCGAGCGTTTGTCATCTGCATATTTCAGCAACAAGTAACGATTGAGTGAAGCTATAATAATTGCGAGTGAAGAAAAAATTATGCCGTACTGAATTTACTGGAGAGAATAAATTCATGCAATAAAACAGAGGCACAACAATCGCATCCCAATTAAAACAACAACACTTAATCGAATTACTTCAACTGCAAACATCGCGTCCATATAATCAAATTGCCAGCATACATACACTGGACTTTTGTGCGTTCAGATATCGCATTCGAAAATCAAGTTCCAACCACATGCCAAGTCTCATACGTTCGAAGCAACATCCGATAGGTTACATGCCAACAAAAAGAAAAGGTCATCGCGGTAGGACCTAGATACTAGCGCAAGGCAACTAGCCTACTCCTCGGGGCCATCGTTGGGATCGGAGACGTCACCATCGCCCCCAAGTGAAACTGTAGGCTTGTCCTCATTGTCATTGTCGACGTCCATGCCAGCGGCGTCTGGTGGAGCATATGGGCCAACTCCATTGTAGAGCGCGTGAAACTCCTCGTGCAGGTTGCCGTTGTATTCCTCTAGCTCATCGACCCTCTGCAGCAGAAGGTTTCTTGCGTTCCAGGCTTCATTCCTTTCCTGAACCAACTGTCCAATCATGCGGTCTGCATTGTTGTTGGCTTGAGTCAACGTATGCACCCGCTGCATAGCTCTATCACCTCTCTCAACTGCCTGATCTCGCTGTAGGTTTATATCAGCCAACTGCTCCTGCAAGCTAGCTGTAACATGTGCCTGTCTCTTCTTCTGCTTTTTCCCTTTTAGCTTATCCTCACTACGCAAGCCAGTCAAAGTCCAGTAGGTACTCTCGAGACCCTCATACGCTCTGATGGCGGTGAACATAGCACTCATTGCCTGGTTATCGCTAGCCTGTTCTTCAGCTAGACCTCTGACCAATGCACTTCCCTGAGGCTGAACCCAAATGGCATCATGAGGATCATCCCTAGGAAAAGTACTAGCTAGAGCTGCTGCAAGCTCACTGGGAAATCTGCTCATAATGTCCCTGATGACACGAAAGGCTGCTCCCTCTGCACCCTCAGCTGAAGTGCGACCCTCAAACTCCAAATGCCAACCATCCCAATCTAGAGCATCACCGAGAGTAGGAACCGTGATCTCCACCACTGCAAGTCCATCCTCTGCTAACTGGCTCTCATTCCAAGAGTACATCGGCTCTTGACCCTCTGGGTACCCCACATCATGGAGCACTCTCCAAAGCAAAGTTGGCATGCCAAACTCACTCAAGAAGGTGTCCATGGTGCGGTGCTCCCTCAGGGCCAACGGACGTCGAGGTGCTCTTCCTCCGGTGGACTTATGGGCAGTCTGCTTCGTGCGGGCCATCTGTAGCAAAAGTTCTTTTATTACCTCAGGGAAACATATTTTAGGTGATACAACTTTTATCAAAATGAGATAATCAATTTATAAGGGGAGGAATGCATGAGATGAATGAAATGCACAAGTAACATGATGTATGTACGTGCTGTACGTTCTCACAAACTTAGGAAATAAATAATTTCTAACGACGAATTTGGTGGCATACAACGATCTCTCAATACGTAGCTAATACGTTCTACATGATAGCGTTGTTATGTACCTACAGAAGATTCATTTCAGCCCAATTCCCAATGAATGCATAAAAGCAGTAAAGTTTTTATCTACACGCTCTACATGAATCCCCAGATACATGTACAACGGTAATAACTACCCGAACCATCGTCCTATTGACGGCATCGCCTCCACAGACGGAAGACCCATACATGAGATACCTTTGTAAAACATGCGTAGAACATGTAATTACTCCAGCATCATATAAGCATTCACCCTAGATCGGCCGTGTATCCGATCATGCTCTCACAACTCACACTTACCGATGCGTAGAGGCAAATGATCCATTCATTACCACTCAACCAAGTGGCACTCATACAATAGCACGCCGTATGAGTGACGAAAGAGAATTATGATGCAAGAACCCCAAGTCAGTACTTAATTAAGCCACCTAAAGTCCTTAACTGGGCATAAAGGATATGATCACTGGCACTCTTTATAGTTTTAAAATCACATTTTCCAAATGCCTTTTTGTTTTAAATACACTTGTGAACAGTAACATGCTAAACCATGCTCTGATGCCAGCTATAACAGAACCGACCAATTATATGAAATTAAGTAAGAAAATCATCCATCAGAGCAGACGATTTAGCAAACTTAAGCCCGTATAACCCGATAGTCCGTGAAATCACGAAGGATTTCAAACCAACTTCCATTCCAGCCAAGATTGTAATAAGTTTAGCGGTCACCATCACATATTACATAAAAGTTTACAATCTCAGATACATCAGAGTTTCAACATAGTTATTACAAAACCAGTTCGAATAAAAGTAGCAGAAGACATTTGTTCAAACCATACACACACTCACGCGGAGTTTAAATATAGTGCCAGCGAATGATCATTTCTAACAAAAGCATCAGATGAGACGTAAGGAATGACCATGCCCATGGTCCTAAGCATCACCCATGGCAGGATAAAGGCAGTTGATACAGTAGCCGTAATACATCTGCCCATCTACAACAAGTGGGAATAAAACCCTAAGTACGAGAAGGTACTCAGCTAGACTTACCCGACATAACCAAAAATAAATGACACCAGGGATTATGAAGGGCTTTATAGTAGGGTAGCTGACTCATTTGCAAAAAGAAGCATTTTTAGCATTTCAAGAACCTTTCAAAAAAGCATTATTGCCAAGTTAATTATTATTAACCTGTCGACTAGATTTGCACCTATACTAGAGTAAACATGTGATTAAGCAGATAATGATAACCAATGATTACTAAACAACTTCCATACTGTCATATTCATTATAACTGTCCAAGTGTTCCATAACATTTACTACGATGAAGTAACTCAAGTCAAGTGCTCACTGTCCAGGAGCGATGGCGATTTCGAATCGATTCCTAACCAGCTGGTGATTTATTCCTTACACAAACCTCACTCACCCGCTAAAGTGAGATATTGATCATCGAGTCAACTTTCCAGGAATCTTGAGTTTGCCAGGAACCACATGTACCTGGGGGCCGACCGACTGCACTTTGGTCTTATCATCCCGCCCCCGTGTCCTACCACACCTGCTCCGGCACAGTGCGTTGCGGGCAATCTACTCGGCCCGAAAAATCTCCCAGCTTCACGGTCGGAAGGTACTTTATCCGACCAGCTAAATATAAGGCATGCGTTCAACATGACTCGAGGCCCAACAACGGTCGGTCCTTAATCGACACAGACAGAAAGCACTATAGTCCAAAACTCTGCAAGTCTCCGTCCGGTCTCAACTTCAATTAATACTTAGTTATACCATGACTTCATAGTCATCCAAGCAGATCCAGGTAACCACCTATAGCTCACAGATGACAGAAAATCACCTGACTTCTACCGGTCTAAGCCAGCTAAGCATTGACTCGACTGCGGATACCAGGGTAACAAGGATATAGTATAACAAAGGTAAACAAGGTATAATGCAGCAACAGTTGCAAACAACTCCTGAACGTAATGCATCAATTAAAGTAAAGCATTTAATTAATAATTGCAAACCAGGAGAAAAATGCTCCGGGGCTTGCCTCTCTCGAAGGAGCTCGGACGGTGATCGGGGCACTCTGGAAGTTCCTCAACGTCCTCCTCGTTGGCTTCTGGCACTTCCTGCGGCTGCACCTCGAACTGCTCCTCGGGCTCCTCGGGTATGATGACTGGGTTCTCGGTTTGCGATCCTGTATGATGCAATGCGCGTAAGTGCTTATGTAAACGGTGCATCGAACAAGATGAATGCAATGGATATGTTTAAATGCAAGGTAGTCAACATCATCCAAGAAAATATACTACAAGCACATGTCATCTACTGCATTCTCTTCTACTACTAATATGTTTAAGTCGACACACCTTATCAAATGCTTCAAAGATACACCAAAGCTATTATTATTAACTAATCTTGTATTAAAGATGATTATTTTATTTCCTTTTAAATTAGGGCTACAACAGCAATCTATATTTTTGGTACTTATAAAAATCTGAGAAAATTACAGTAGCATGGTACTACTCTAATTAGACTACCATCAGATTTTCATGATATTTGAATGAGTGGATTAGCCTACACAAAAATCACAAGCTATGGCATGATTTTGTACATAAAAATACTTTGAACTATGAAAAGTGTCAAACAATAGAAGTAATATTTTTCCTAGGTTCTTCATAGCATATAATGACTGTACAAAAATTGTCACATGCATGTTTTATACAAAATTCGCTCTCTAGCTAAAATAACAAAAATTAGCCATTAAAGGTACTTGAACTACACCTACAAATTTTCCCACAGCACATGCATGAAACATATTTTTCCTAGGAAGTACATGACATAAGAAGATTAACAAACTTGGAATCATATTTTTCTGAAGACTATAGATTTTTCTACATATTTTTCAAGTTATCAACAATATTCATGATTAAATAAAATTCTACAGCAAAGTATCTCAAAAATGTTATGCAATAATTTTCCCAAGTAGATCTGATGATAAGGAACCTAGCAAAATTTGTTCCAATAGATTTGGAGCTAATAGGAGTACACAAACATTTTCCAAAGCATTTAAATAGAATTCTGAAAAATCATTTTTGAAATCCCTTTTAAAAGTTAGACGACAAAATACTGGGTGCACCTGGTGCTGTGCACCCGGATCCGATCTAGGGCGCTGATGAGCGGGCCCCCACGGTCAACGGCCCCTACCTGTCGGTTAGACCGAGACAGGGGCGGCGCTGACCGGCCAGCTCTCGCCGACGGCGAGCCAGCTGGCGGTGTGATCACCACCAGTAGCTCACCCGCGACGAGGCAAACACGGTGCACCAAGAGAAGGCATAGGAGGAGCTTGGGATAGGGCTCAGCGACGCGCATGGTGGAGCGGCGGCGCTGCTCCCGACGACCGGCCATCTCCGGCCGGGAAGGGGCGCGAAAGGTGGTGCGGGAGCTTCACCGAGCTCGTACGGTGGTCGTGCGTGCGAAAAGGTAGCTAGAAGAAGGACGGAGGGCGAGGTCCATGGAGCGGAGCGCTCCGGTGAGCTCGGCCACAACTCCGGCGAGAGATTCCCAGGGAGAGGGAGCTTCTCACGGCTTACCGAGGCGAGCACGAGGTGCGCGATGATGAGTCGGAGATGCGGGCGAGATGGAGGGTTCAATGGCGAGCTAGGACGGCTGGGCGAGCCAAATGCGGCAAGGGAGCTGGTGGCGGGCGGTGGCGGGTGCGTACATGGGTGCTGTCCGAGTGAGTGGCGAAGGGAGGAGCAGGAAATGTGATGCCGGGCGAGCTCTACAGGAGCTTAAGCAGTGGCCAGCAGTGCCAGAGCTGCCGCGGCGCGTGGACACGGTGTTAGGCCGCCGTCGACGGGTGGCGCCACGCGGCGGGCAAGCCCTGACGCGGTCGGGGCGTGGCGCGGCGACGGGCGCTGCGTGCGGCGCTGGGCTGGGCCGCGTGAGGCGAGGCGCGCGAGCGGCGGGTGCTGCTGGGCTGACTCACGAGGTGGGCTGACGCATTGGGCAAGCGAGGCGCGCGGCTGGCGGGGACGCGGGCTAGGCCGGCTTCGGCCGTGGGCCGAAAACGAGGCGGCGGCCCGCGAATGAGAAAAAAAATCCTTTTCCAAATATAATTTCAAGGAATTTTTAAATGCCATCTTTCAAATGTTATTTTGAGCAAGAAAATGACATCTTTTGAAAATGTACCAAAAATGAAAGTTGCTTAGAATTAAATTCTCTACAACTTTGTTTATGTGACCACAGCCAAATTCTTTCTAGATTTTGAATTGTAAGATCAAAGTCCACGTTTAGCTCAAAACCCTAAATTTTGGAATTTATTTTTGAAGCCAAATTTTGAATTAATTTAAATACAAACATTGCTCCAAAAATTGAACTAAACATTGCTAGATGATTTACAATAGTAGCCAAACATGTTTTACTAACCTAGCAAGAAAAATTCAGGGCAAAACAATTCTTAAATAGGTGTATGCAGCATTCAGGTTTCACGCATGTTTCAGATGTTTCAAAGCAATGTTTCAATTGTTATTCACATGATTAGGCATGTATGATTTGGATGCTTGATGATGCATGATATGCATGATTTGCAGTGCCTACATGCAGGCATAACACTGGGGTGTTACAACAGCAATGGCCATGGAGGCAGGGGTCTCCTTAGATATCTAAGTCGGGCATAGATATTGTACGAAAACTCATAAAGTTGGAGGCACCAGTAGATGGTCGGAGACACTAGGAAAAGAGACAAGAACTACGGCACAATGATGATCAGCGCAGGCCTACGGAAGAAGGGGGATATCGCACAAAATCTCGTAACATTCCCCTGATGCCGGAGACCTAACTTGCCATCTCCACAAATGAAACATGTCCCACGGGTGTGCAGCGTCGGAGGCCCATACCACCAGATAGCTAAAACACCCAGCTAAAGAAATACCAAAAGTCTCCGCCGTCTGCACAAGCTGCGCTAAACCTCCTATCAGATCACACACCGATATAGCAAGCCTCGCCAGGTGGACTTCAAGTACGCCTCCGCCGGCCAAAAAACTGCCAACACTTCTACCTTGGCCATCAAGCAAGCACAGATAAGGAGAGAACATGCGGCAAAGGTCCTGGCCACCACCTCTGTATCGCGCACGTTCACCCAATCAAAGGACAACGGTGTGCAAGCTCAGGACTAGATGAGATATGTAAACTAGCACAACAGACATAAGCCCCTACACAAACAATCAAGAAAGTGAACCTACTTTGTATTCCATAAAACGTCAAGTAGCATTCTTATAGGACACAAACTTACAATAAAATCCTAACTATTGTGGCGGAGGTCCGCGCCAAGCAAGCGCGCGAGTAAACCCAGCATGCTCATCGTCTATGTCAAAGTTAACTGACTCAAACATGTCACGCGCAACGCTGCGGGGGAAGGCCGAACGCCAATACTCCCAAAGCTCTCCGCTCACATAAATACCATCATTGTAGAGAGTCAAAGGCGCAACATCTTGCATAGGCTCCCAATTCAGAACCTGCGCAAGGTTAAAATTTCCCACAAAACCATTCAGAACAAAAGAAACTTTATTCACAAGAGTCCAACTGGACTACAATACACAAGTCAAAACAACTAAGTGCTACAAAGAGCCTAGACCTCCGGTGCATCGGCCACAGTAGAAGTCCCTGGAATGGAGCCCGCATCAACTGTGGGCTGGTACGGCGCCTGCGGCCTCCGACCATCACCACCACCGATCGTAGCACCCACCGGAGCGCTAGCGGTGGCGGAGGCACCGCTCGCGGTCGCCGAGCGCGGAACTGACGGAGGCCTACCCGCAAGACTCTTCTACGCATCCTGTAGCAAAGGCTAAAGTGTTAGGGGCACAGGCAACGAAAGCCTTCATAGCTTCGCAAAAAGCAAGAAAAAAATATAGCAGCTAAAAAGAATAGAAATACCTTTGCCCTCTTTTCCTCCGCCAGTTTCCGGGTGGCAGGTCTCCCAAATGGAGCCCAAAAGTACCCAATGAAATTTCTCAAGGCTTTTCGCAAACCAAGAGAAGTCTCACCAAGCTCCTCTAGACTCGGTAGTGCTCCCTCCGAAATACTTTCGGTATGCGTACACCCACCGCGCACCAAAAGTTTGGCGTAATTCGCTACTCCCACCAACGCCCCATAGTCCGTGCAGCCATTGATCAGACCGGGGAGCTTCGTAGGGTGATGCTTTAGCCAGGAGGCGAGGGCGTAGATGCTGTCTTCCTCTGGAGGAGCAGAGGTTTCACCTCCAAACTTGACGATGATGGCCCGGTAATGGCCAACGGTTGAAGCAAGAACCCCCTTGACCGAGTCGAAACGCCTCATTATCAAAGTCGGCTGCTCCCCCACCATGGCCACAGATTCCTTCTTAGAGGCCAGCTCTCGCCAAAGACCCTTGGCCAACTCATTTGCCTTATGGACCTACTCGATGGACAAGGCTTCTGCATCTCAGGCCTTGGCGAGATCGGCCCTCAAAGCCTCCTTTTCTTGTTCCTTCTCCGCCAGAGAAAGGCAGAGAGCTGCAAGGGAGTTGGACAAACCCCCTTTTTCACCTTCTAGGTGCTCGATCTCCGCCTTCAGCACTTCAATCACAGTATCTCAGTCGGAGACCTCGCGAGTGCAACGCTCTTCCATAACAACGGTCGTGTGATACCCCTGCGATTTTAAAAGAAGAAGACCAAGGCGATCAGCAATAGAAACAAAAACAAGTCCAAAGGCGAACATACACCAAAAAAGGCAAACCACCGAAAACGCACCAAGCTCTGGTGTTCCAGATGAACACGGAGAAGTTGGAAGAAATCCATGTTCCTCATACGCTGTTTGAAGCGATCTGTTCAAAGAAGAACAAACAAACACAAGACCATAAGGTGAGAAAAGCAAATCTCACAATACATACACCAACTACCAGAGACCACCTACGACGTCTCCAAGAACCCCAAGATAGCACTCTTCCCAACCTAAGATAGAAGTGTCGGAGGAGCCTGCATAAAAAACAACAACAACAACTCAGGTCAGAGAGCCGATCAGAAATAGACAATAACAACAGGCCAAAAGCCGAGTAAGAAAAAAAACACTCTATACTCACTCGGACCCAGCGCCATCAGCCCTGGCTACCCTAGACCAAACCTAACACCGGCAGCGGCCGCTCGCTCCTCCGAGGTGAGAAGTCTAGCCATGACATCACCTACAAAGCAACAATATACACGGTATTAGCACTTGGTACAATACATAAACAAACAAACCAGGCGAAGATAGTAAACACAAAAATATGCACCAAACAAACTTACTCATAAAAAGCCTAGGCTGGGCTGCCTACCGAGCCCCCTAGGCAGAAGTCTCCACCACACCTTGTGGCGAAGGCCCAAAGGGCCAGATCTCCTCAGCCAGTGGCTTGGCGGACGGAGGGCTCAAAGAAGACTAAGCTGTCGGGGCCTGCTCAGCAAGCACAGCCTCTGGCTGCCTGATGTCGGCCGCTGGTGAGGGCGAAGTCGCGACAACAGCGAGAGACGAAGGAGCGTGCTGTAAGGCAGCCTCCGCACCCTCTTCAGAACTTGAATACAGCCCGCCAAAAATGTCGGGCATTGGATCGGCGGCGCTAGCCTCCGGCTGCTCGGCGACATTCATAGCACCGTGCAAGGTGTGTGCTGGAGCGGCAATGGCCCCTGGATGCCCAGCACCGCTTACAGCGCCGCTCACAGGGCACACTGGAGCTCCAGGAGAGCTGCGATCCTCTCCACTCGTGACCCGCATGTCCACTGATGGGACGGAGGAGCTCCAAATGTCTTCACTACTAGCGGAGGCAACGTCCGCACTACCTGCTGAAGATGCGGCCGGCGCAATCACAAGAGTGCCCCTCTTCTTCTTCTTTTTCACTGGCGCCCGAGCAAGAACGGTGCCCTTCCTTTTCTTGGACTCGGCCTCCACCATAACATTCTTCACGAAGGCCTTCTTCTTCTTCTTCTTCTCAATTGAAGCCAAGACCACGGTGGGAACCTCACACTCCCGGTAGATGATCCCGATCTCCTCAAAAACTTGATTGAGCCACGGCATGGTGCCTACCATGGCTCTCTAAGACATGTACTCACGCTCGGAAATTTTGCCAACCAACCCGACGGCGGCTTCCTCAACCTTGGAGACAAAACTATCCTCCGTCACCCCCTCCCCCAAAGACTACCCAAAGCAGGGGAACAGAATCCCAGCCTCCGGCACAAAAATGGGAACCTTCACTTGTTCCAGCCGAAAGGCTGGGTTGTCTCTGCCTAGGGGCCAGTAGTTGGAGGCCATAATTTCCTCCACCAGGTCATGGCCCCCGGAGTAGCGGCACGCTGCCGTGAAAGCCTGGTCGCAAGCCTCCCTCACTAGAGACATCTCCTCCGACAGATCCACACGCGTATGCGGCGCCATCTCCTCCATTCTTGAAGTCAATGGATACTCCATGACCTCCACACCATCCTTGGTAGTGCCGTGGACCCTGTAGGTCTTCACGTAGAACCATTGCTCAAGCCAGCCGTGGTCCCACTTGCCCTTCTGGCAAAAAGAAATCTCTAAGCGGTCTACGCCTTGGTTCCTCTTTGACATAAAGGTGCAACTACCATACTGGTAGGTCACCTCCACCTCCTTGCCCTCCCACACCTCCTTCTTCTTCTTCGGCTGCTTCTGCAGCTCATAGTATGCGCAGAAGGTGTCCACATCTGGCTCGGCACCATAAGAAACACACGCCCAGCAGAATTTGCTGAGCGTGAGGAAGGCAGTAGGAGTCAGATGATAGAGCTAGACATTGAAGGTCTCCAACACCCGGTGGAGGAAGGGGATGTAAGGAAGGTGGAGGCTGTAGGTGAAGAAGTCCCGAAACACCACCACATATCCCTCCTCCGGTTCTGGAACGGTCTGGCCAGGTGGAGGGATTTTTACCCTCGAAGAAGGAAAACATGATTCCTTCAACATCTTTGCGACTGCCTCTTCAGTGATGGAGGAGGGGCCAAAATCCCATGACTTTATCGCCATGTCTCTAGAATCCGCAGTGATTAGGTCTCCGACGGACGCAGAGACACTCCCCAAATCCTCCTCCTCTAGCTTTTCAAACTCCAACGTGGAGGCAGAGGCAAGCATGCACTCCTCAAAATGCGCACCCCAGCCGGTGGCCCTAATGCCGAGAAGGTGGCGATAGGGTCTGAAGAAGGCAAGACGGCGAGTATGGGCGGAGGCGGAAAAGAAAGCCACCGCAGTGGTAGCCTAGGTGCAAGACGCAGGCGAAAAGATGGAACGCGCGAACGCAGCAAAGGCGAAAGCGAAGAGAGCAGAGAGTGATTTCTCAGAGGCAAGGAAAGTGAATGAGCAATGAGGTGGGGGACCCCGCCACCAACCCCGCCCTTATATAGGCCGTGGGCGGGCGGTCTAGCTCCCACCATACAACAGTCATCTCCGAAGAACTCGTCTGCCGCACAACGGTCATCTCCGAAGAAGTCGTAAGGAATACAACGGAAAGCGGTACAGCGTAAACGGCCAGAGCGTAGGATAATGGCTAGATTTGCTGCCCAACAGCTACTCTCAATGAGACCAGTGGCCACGCTAGAGCGGGCCAGGGGGAAGTAGCGGGGCCTCGCTCGGAGACGCCAATGTGTGTGGCCTCCACCCCCATAGATGCCTTTGGTCAAGGCATTTTGAGCTCACGACACGCTCAGGCGAACCGTGGTCTCAAAAGGGGGGAACTATTGTAACACGGCCTCGGCAGGTGGCGAAGGCCTCCGACGGCGTGGTGTCACCAAGGCGTCTTCGACCGTCTTAGGGTGGAGACCTAGCACTAACTAAAGGAACTTTCTTGGCTATGCTTGTAGGGCGCTACACGAGGCTCAGAGCATAGGCATCTCCGGCCGCCAGGCGAACGCCGCCCCACTTTGGCCGACGGGCATCTCTGGCGCTAAAGGTAGAGGTCGCCCTACCCACCGACTAATCATACAAACAACCTTGCCTAAGTGTGTGCAGGTACCTAAGTGTAGGCGCCCGTGGTCCGTGCGAGCGTGTTAGCATGGCCCCCGTGTGGCCAGGCAGAGACTTACGGACGAGGTCTCCGACCGAACCGGCGAAGACTCACATAGGCATCTACATGCCCCTGAAGACGGAGGCCAGCATTGGGAACCTAGGCCTCTAGGCCAAAGACCGAAGCATGGTGGGCCGGCCGCTCATGGAGGCCCATTACTTGAAGACGGTGTCGCAAGATTGCCCCGCAAACGAGAGACTGGTGGTGGAATATTCCAGGAATGTACTGTAGCAGTTGAGGGGCATTGTAGTAAATTATGTTAAGAGGTAGTTGAGTCCTATAAATAAGGAACACTTGTAATAGTGCGGGAGGTGGTTGGAGAATGAATGAATGAAACCTTAGTTTTGCGTGCCATATCCCTACACGCCCACCTATCGTGCCAATTCCCCGAGCCTTCGCCTAAGGGCAATGCCTGGCGGGCGGAGGCCGCTATCTCCCCCACACTATCTGAGGCTGCTAGTCTCAACATAGCTTGTGGGCATTGGTGATCACACGACCATTTACCCCCACACCTCATGCAGAGGCCTTGTGCATGTCTAGTAGCGTGCAGCGCTGCCCAACGATCTTCAGTTGTTGAACCACGCACAGACACCCTAGGCCCTAAACAAATTACCAAATCATGTCATGACCATCATATTTATATGATAATAAATATGATGGAATATATAGATAACATTTTTGTAACTTGAGATGATCAATAAAAATGTTAAATGAGAAGCTATTCCATAACTCATATGTATCAAGTAGTGTTTAAAACTAATTTTTATTGAACAAAAAACACTATATAACATATATGTAGCACTTAAATAAAGTTTGGAATATTAACTTTATAGATGACAATGAAATACTTGACGTGGAAAAATAACATTGCTAGCCAACATTTCTAATAGCCTAGAAATGCAACTTGGAATCAAGTTCAACTCAAAGACTTAGAATATTTTCAAGTTTACAAACAGCAAGACAATGCAATATTTGACGATTTATTTTGTAAAATCAAGTTAGGAGGTGGTGTCCTGTTTTAACTCGAGTTGGTAGTCTCACATGCCATCTTGAGCATAGTGAAAATGGTTTGGTTCCTAAAGCAATCGTTTAGTTGTTATGGACGCTTTAAAATACGTGCACGACACATTCTCGCGCTGGCTCGCCGGGTGGACGCGGTCACCAAGCCCGGGCGCTCGGCGTCACCACGCTGGTGATGCGTGGCTAGCTATGGCTGCCTCTAGCCTAGCTGTGGCCCGGCCGCCGCTGGCCTCGTCGCGTGGAGTTGCTGCTACCGCCTGCCCCGCCCCGCAATGCGACGAAGCCACTGCCAGTTCCATCACCTCGTTGTCACGTTCACGCACTGCTACCCTGCCTCATGTTGCCGCTACCAATGCCACTGTGATGTCATGCTGCGCTGCTGCCACTCGCTCTTCCACCGCGGGCACGTGGGTTGTCCCGGCTGCGCTCGCGCCGTCGCCTCGCCTTAATGGTGTTGCGGCCACGTAGGCCATGCCCCCACTTGCCTCTTCGTGTGCGCATGTTGTCTGGTCGCATGTCTGGTAGCAAGTGCACAGGCATGGTTGCAAGTCCAGTTGATCGCTAGCTGCCAAGGTTAGGACGGTCAAAGCTCGGACCCGTCCCTCTTTCCCTTTGCTGCCGTCGTCGGAGCCGCGCCAGCACGTTAGATAGCGAGAGCTCATCTCTAATCAATTCTACCTGTCTACAGCCCCACTAGTGAGTTCTCCAGCTGCCCAACCCACCCAGCCATGAAGCACGCACTGCCAAGCTCCAATTTGGAGCTTTCCCCACCGCCGGCCCGATAAGGCTGTGATCGGCAGGTGCCGATGATAGCCCTTCTACCGCCACCCTAAACCAATTCACCTGCACTACTAGCTTCACCTTGCCTCCCTCTCCACCTTATGCATGCCAAAGGAACTGCTACCACCTCTCCATCACCGTTGACGCGACCATGCCACCACGATGCGCCGCCGCACGGCTCGGCCGCACGTGGCCACCCCTCCTCCGCCATCCTCAACCACAACTATCACCTTATCCTGGTCCACGGTAGTCTCCTGATGCTCACTCGCTAGTCAATTAGGTCCATAGCAGCCCCAGCTCATCGGAGCGGGAGCGCCGCCACCGTGGATGGTCGTGCGTCGCTGTAGCTCGCTGCAGCGCATCCCGCCGCCCCATGTTGCTGCTTGGTGTAGGCGGTTGGACTGTAGTTGAAGGTCGGCCTGACCGATGGGCCAGCGCGAGCCTCTGGTGGTCGGCGCGGCCACGCCGTGTTACCACCTCCTCCTAACTCAATTTCACAAAATAAATCGCCAAATATTGCATTGTCTTATTGTTTATAAACTTGAAAATATTCTAACTCTTTGAGCTGAACTTGATTCCTAGTTGCATTTCTAGGGTATTAGAAATATTGGCTAGCAATATTATTTTTCCACGGTAAGTATTTCATTGTCATCTACACGTGGCCACCCCTCCTCCACCATCCTCCACCCCTACCATCACCTCATCCTGGTCCACGGTAGTCTCCTGATGCTCACTCGCTAGCCAATTAGGTCCATAGCAGCCCTAGCTCACCGGAGCGGGTGCGCCACCACCGCAGATGGCCGTGCATCACTGCCGCTCGCTCCAGCGTGCCCCGCGTTGCTATTTGGTGTAGGCGGTTGGACCGTAGTTCAAGGTCAGCCCGACCGATAGGCCAGCATGAGCCTCTGGTGGTCGGCGTGGTCACGTCGTGTCACCGCCTGCCACATCGCCGTGCGCTGAGTCGCTGGGGTGTGTGCGGGTGAATTAGGGAAAGGTCGAGGGTTAAGTGAGAAGGCCTATGAGAAGGGAAAATAGTGTTAGTACTTAGTTGTGATTTGGAAGAAGTTCGAGGCCTCTTTTGCATAAAGCGCCAACACGCTGACGCCTCACGCGTGGGCCATGGAAGTGGGCCGCTACGCGCGCTGTGTCACGTGGACCACACATGTGGGCCATGCGGGAGATTCACTTTTCATTTTCCTAAGGAATTAGAAATAATTTTCTAATTTAATTTCTGAGCTGATCTTTGGTAATTAATATAAAATCATATAGGTGTCCAAAAAGTTGTGAAACAAATTTTGTTAGGTTCCTAAAATTGAGATCTATCTGTTGGTATATTTAGTTCATGTTTATATGTGTTGACACTAGGAGTTATTAAATAGTATGAGAATGCTTAATATTATTAAGTTGATGATTGTAGGAATTTTTGTGGTGAATTGGTGACAGTTTTGATACTAAAATTTTTACAGCACGTTCATTGTATTATTATGTGTTCACCGTAATTTTTGTAGCTTTAGAATAGACTAAGCATTAGGATAGTTAAATGCTCTTTGTTTTAATATACATTCAATCACTAGTAGAAATAAAGATATATCCTTAAATTGCCAAGCTAAGGGTTTGTTAGTTGAACCCAATACTTTGCTTGATGAAGATGGTAGTTAGCTTAGTACCTTAGTCATTAGAGCTAGCTTAGTAGCTTAGTATGAGTATTCTTATTTTAAGAGTTGTTGTTGCCTAAATGCTAAGTGTTGTATCATCATCGCATGCATGTAGAGAACGAGTTGGTGGAGATAGAGACCACAGATGATCGCGAGTTCAAGGAGATCATCGAGGAGTATGAGGAGGAGATTCTTATGTAGGAGGAGGTCCTGGAGCCACCGATGACTGACTCAGCTGACACCACGCCTACCCAAGGCAAGCCCCGGTGCATAACCCTTATTTTTTATAATCACTGAATATATATATGTGATGTGCATTTACGTTACAGGAATTTTATGGAAACCACATGCATAGATATATCTACCTATGAGTCTTACTAGTGCAGGTTCGAGTAGCTGCTATGCTTAGGTTTTTGGTAGTGTGAGTAACCCACCGTTACTCACAATAGGTGATTATTATGATTACTCTCATGATAAAAATGATGAAAGAAAAATGGAGACTAGGCAGGGATGTGGTATGGGTTATGGTGGGTGTGATGAGTTATGTCCCGCAGTCATGGGGCTTAGCTTGGTTACACTATTTTCCCTATCCATGTCGATTGAGGACCGTCCATTGCTGTGGATGGTAGTCAGGTCACAGACTTATTATCCTAAGCACATACTTGCTTATGGGAGCAGAAAGGCCCGTTACGCTCTTATCATGGGTTCTGACTCTTTCCAGACTGACTAATTGGAGGCAGGGAAAGTTGGAGGTCTAAGCACCATATTAAGACCGAGTCTCAAGTGTGGGGACTTGGAGTCCAAGTTTGGATGGAGACCTAGACCCCATGATAGGAGTAGAATGGGTTGGTTTTGTTTGTGCCTAGTGTACAAACAGGGCATATGTTTTGGGGTACTCAGCTGGGATACATTGGTTCATGAATTGCTGTTTCTGTGAGACAGTACGACTTGGATATGGTATAGCACCGTAGTAAGAACTAGAAGATGAAAGATGGTGAAATGGTTCTAATTGCTCAACCTTTGCTCGAAAGTAGAATAGGTGCTTACCTAGAATGGTTAGTTAATGAAGTAATCATGACTGCTAATTAAAATTGATCTTAAGGACGTACTTCTAGTAATGCTTTTCGCAAGTAAAAAGAAAACAACAAACCCATATTACCTATCATACCCCTTAGAGTCAAGAAACTATTTCCACTAGTCGGGTAAGTCTTATGAGTACATTGCGTGCTCAGGGTTTATTTTACCCTGCTGTAGGTGCAGCTTGAGGAGTAGCTCTTGTGTGGAGGATTCTTCTGGTGAGCACAGACGGATCCTTGTATTGTTTCCACTAGATGTTATTTTAAATTCCATTATTTAATTATCGCACTCTGAACCCTGGTATTGTAATAAATAATTTCTAAGAACTCTTGTTGTATAAAATAGACTAAGTATTGTAAGCTCATACTCATTATTGGATTCTAGAGATAAAACGTGGATTGATTCGAGTTCTCCCATGGGGTGTGCTCGATGGAACTGTCCAATGTAGCTAACTTTCGGGGTGCTTAGTGTCTAGTGGAAGACGAGCGCCTCTGAAAGCATGTTATTTTGGATGGTTCTACCACACCGTTGCTTTGCGGGATCAGCGACCTCCTCCTACAATTTGGCGAGAAGGCAAGCAGTATCCAAATCCTTAAGACGATGCATAGCAGCAACAACACGAATATAATATTTGAGCCCATCTACAAAATGTGTAGTGTAATATAAAGGTTCATTAGCCCCCATAGGCATTCAACTGATCAACTAGGCCTGTATACTGGGTGATGTAATCATTGACTGGGCCAGTTTGATAGATTTGGAACAGTTGTCTGAGCAACAGTTCTTGGTGTTCCTAACCAAAACGTTGTAAGATCAAGGAACAGAAGGTAGGCCAGGAATAGGTTTGCAATTGGGATTCTACTGATGGGGACCAACGAGCAGCATCACTAGTGAAATTCATCTTGGCGACGCGAACCCTTATATGTGTTTTAGTACCATAGAGATCAAAGTAATCCTTACACTGGCTAAGCCAATACTTGAGTTGGGTTCCGTCATGTGGCAGAACCACCCAAAATAACACGCATTCGGGGGTGCTCGTCTTCCACTAGACACTAAGCACCCCGAAAGTTAGCTACATCAGACAGTTCCATTGAGCCCACCCTAAGGGAGAACTCGAAACAATTCACGTTTTACCATCAAGATCTAGTAATGAGTATGAGCTTACAACACTACCAGATAGAGCATAATTTTAGGAACCTAACAAAATTTATTTCATAATTTTTGGACACATACATGATTTTATATGATTTACCAAAGATCAGCTCAAAAATTAAATTAGAAAACTATTTCTAATTCCTTATTAAAAAAGAAAAACGAATTCTCCCACGTGGCCCACGTGACACAACACGCGCGTGCAGTGTCCCCCAGGCGTGGCCCACGCGGAGACGGCCCATGCTAGGGAAAGCCTGCGCGCACTGGTGATTTAGCAAAAGAGACCTCGAACTTCTCCCAAGTTATAAATAAGTGCTAACACTATTTTCCTCTCTCTCAAACCTTCTCACTTTACCCCCTGGCTTTCCTAGAATTCCCCCACGTGCACCCTTGGTGACTCAATGCACGGTGGCATGGTGGCGGTGACACAGTGCGGCCATGCTGGCCACCTAGGACCTGCGCCGACCCTCCTAATGGGTCGATCACCATCTTCGACCCGAGCGGTTATGCTAAGCGGCGGTGCGGGGTGACATGGCTTGCTAAGGAAGGCTACAGCGGTGCGTGGCCATCCATGATGGTGGTGCCACTATTTCGAAGAGCTAGGGTAGCTACAGACCTAATTGGTTAGTGTGCGAGCATTAGGAGGCTATCGTGGACCTTGCCGAGGTGACGGTTGGAGAAGGTGACGAAGAAGGGCTGGCTAGGTGCAGCTGAGACATGCGGTGGCATATCATGGTGGCACGATTGCGTCAGCGATGATGGGGAGACGGTAGCGGTTCGACTAAGGCATGTAGGGTGAAGAGGTGGTCAAGGTGATGCTAGTGGTGCAGGTGAATTAGCTCGGGAGGGACGGTAGGAGGGCTGCCCTTGACCATGGCCAAGCACGGCCTTAATGGCATGGCGGCAGGAAAAACTCCAAATTGGAGCTTGGCCTTGCATGGTTCAAGGCTAGGTAGGGTCGGGCAGTGAGAGGATGTGATGTTGAAACCGTGGATGCACTGAATTGAATGGAGGTGATCATTCGCTGGGTAATTTGATGGCGTGGCTCGATGGTGGCAACAGAGGGAGAAAGAGAGACGGGGCACAATAGGTGGGCTCGGCTTGGCCTCGCCTTGGTGGGATGCGGTTGGCGTGATCGTGGAGGCCCACATGTAGGCGCTAGCAAACAGGCATGCGCTTTCACTTCCGGCGTGGCCCTCGCGCTACAGTGCCATCAATGACAAGGCGACGGCGAGCCCAGCCACGTGCATGCGGTAGCAGCACAGAGATGTAGAGGGAGGCATGGACACGACGGCAAGGCGACAACACCGCTTGGCTGTGCAAGCAGCATCATCGGCTCCACGGGCCAGGAGCCAACGGCCACCAGGCCACAGCCAGGTCAGAGCAGTCATGGCCGTCCACATGCAGGATAGCCAGTGTGGCGATGCTAAGTGCCCAAGCATGGTGACCGCGCCCACGCGGCCAACTAGCCCGAGACCGTGTCATGCACGAATTTTAAAGCACCTATAAAAACTAAATAGTTGCTTCTGGACCTAAACCATCTTCACCATGCTCAAGATGGCATATGAGACTACCAAATCGAGCTATAACACTGCACCACCCCTTAACCCAATCTCTCAAAATAATTTGCTAAACATAGCAATGTCTAGTTGTTGACAAACTTGGAAATTTTTCTAAGTTTTTGAGCTAAACTTGATTTCAATTTTCAATTTCTAGGCTAGTAGAAATATTAGTTAGTAATATCATTTTTCAACAAGTATTTTACTGTCATCCACAAAGTTCAAATTCCCAACTTTATTTAAGCGCTACACATATGTTCTATAGTGTTTTTTGTCCAATAAAAATTAGTTTTAAACTCTACTTGATATACATGAGCTATTGAATCGACTTTCATTTAACATTTTTATTTGTCATTTTAGGTTACAAGAAATTGATCTACACACTCCATCATATGCATTATCACATAAACATGATACCCATGACATGGTTTAGTAATTGATTTAGGGTGTAACACCTAGGGTGTTACAACTCTCCCCCTTAAACAAAATCTCGTCCTGAGATTTCATGTGTGTGCCTAGTGTGAGAAAAGGGATAAGAAATAAACTTTTACTTAACCCATTACCTTGATACTTCAGGGAGAAGATGAGGATAATACTCTAGAATATAACTCTCCTATTCCCAAGTTGCCTCCTCCTCCAAATGATTTTACCACTGGACTTTATAAAATTTCACCACTTTGTTCCTAGTAACTCTCTTTTTCATCCAAGATTTTGACGGGATGCTCAATATAAGAAAGATCAGGTTGGAGAGGGAGTCCTTCAATTTCCACCACTTCCTTAGGAACTCATAAACACTTTTTCAACTAGGAGACATGGAAAACATTATGGATTGCTGATAAAATATCTGGGAGTTGGAGACGATAAGCAACAGAGCCACACCGCTCCAAAATTTTATAAGTTCCAACATAACAAGGAACTAACTTTCCACAGACTCCAAACCGATGCACACCTCTCATCAGGGATACCTTTAGGTATACATGGTCACCAACTTCAAACTACAAGGGTCTTCTCCTCTTGTCCACATAAGCTTTCTGATGGTTCTGAGCTGCTTTCAAATGACTTTGAATAACACTGACTTGATCTCGAGCTTCTTTGATAAAAATCAGCTCCAAAATAACCACGATCACCCACTTCAACCCAGTTAAGAGGTGTTCTACATTTCTTACCATATAGGGCCTCGAATGGTGCCATTCGAATGCTCTCTTGATAGCTATTGTTATAGGAAAACTCACCTAAAGTCAAGCATTCATCCCATTTTTCTAGATAAGAAATGGCACAAGCTCTCAACATGTCTTCAAGTACTTGATTGACCCTTTCTATCTGACCATTAGTTCGCGGGTGATACGCTGAACTTCTGAGGAGACAAGTACTAAGATATTTCTAGAGTTGCTCCCAGAAGCGAGAGAAAAAGACTGACCCTTTATCAGAAACAATGGTAAGAGGAACTCCATGTAGGGTCACAACCAGATCAAAATACATCTTGGCTGAATACCTTCTATCCACTAGGAGGAAATGAGTAGACTTGGTGAGGCGATCCACAATGATCCAAATAGAATCATACCCCTTTGCTATGTGGGGCAAACCCACAACAAAGTCCATATAAATATCCTCCCATTTCCAAACAGGGATAGGCAACGGCTGTAAAAATACAGGCGTACGCATATGGTCCGCCTTAACCCTTCCACAAATGTCACATTCTGAGATGTATTTGGTAATATCCTATTTCATATTTGGCCACCAATACAAGTGACGCAAAGCATGATACATCTTGTTACTTCCCAGATGAATGGATAATTTGGAATTGTGGGCTTTATCCAAAATTTTTCTCCTAAGCTCATCACTTGAGGGAACCACCAATCGGTTCTTGAACTTCACTACACCTTGATCATCAACACTGAAATGAGGACCACACCCTTCGGCAATTAACTTCTTGATATGCAGAATTTCCAAAGCATCTTGCCTTTGTTCTATAACAATTTGCTCAAGTAAATCCGAGACTAGAGCAATATGGGTGAAAGGTCCTAATATGGCTAGAGAGGGGTGAATAGCCTATTTAAAAATCTACAAATCAACTAGAGCAATTTGATTAGTATGACAAATAGTGAAATGCAAACTTGCTCTAGCTCTACAAGGGTTGCAAGCCACCTGTCCAACAATTCTAGTTACAATGATTACTAGGCACACAACTTGCAATGTTACTACTCACTAAGAGCTCTCAATCTTGCTACTCTAAAGAGCTCCACTAGATGAACTTAAAATAACAAAGCAAGCTCTCAATTCTAATTGCCCTAAAGATCTTGCCACAACTAGTTTGCAAGAATATAAATGAGTGAGTAGGGTGATTATACCGCCGTGTAGAGGAGTGAACCAATCACAAGGTGAATATTATATCAATCACCGGGAGAATACCAGATGGCAAGAGACAACCAATTTTCTCTCGAGGTTCACGTGCTTGCCAACACACTACGTCCCCGTTGTGTCGACCAACACTTGGTGGTTTGGCGGCTAAGAGGTGTTGCATAAACCTTGTCCACACAATTTGGACACCGCAAGAACCTACCCACAAGTGAGGTAACTCAATAACACGAGCAATCCACTAGAGTTACCTTTCGGCACTCCGCCAAGAAAGGTACAAATCCCCTCACAATCATCGGAGATGGCCACAAACAATCACCGACTCATGCCAATCCTCCTCCGCTGCACCAAGCCGTCTAGGTGGTGGCAACCACCAAGAGCAACAAGTGAATTCCACAGTAAAACACGAACACCAAGTGCCTCTAGATGCAATCACTCAAGCAATGCACTTGGATTCTCTCCCAATCTCACAAAGATGATGAATCAATGATGGAGATGAGTGGGAGGGCTTTGGCTAAGCTCACAAGGTTGCTATGTCAATGCAAATGGCCAAGAGAGTGAGCTTGAACCGGCCATAGGGCTTAAATAGAAGACCTCACAAAATAGAGTCGTTGTACCCCTTCACTGGGCACAACTCGGGGTGACCAGATGCTCTGGTCAAGTTGACCGAATGCTGGACCTAGCATCCGGTCGCCCGATGATAGCCACATGTAACACTGCATTCAACTGAAGCCACCCGATCTCAACGGTCATGACACAACTAGACGCTTCGGCACAAGTGACTAGACGCTAAACCCCCAGCGTCCAATCGTTTCTAGTAAGCTCCTAGAGATGGCAAACCTTGACCGAACGTGTTCGGTCGACCTTGACCAGATGTTGCCAGCGTTCGGTCAGTCCCCTTGATCTTGATACTACCAAGTCAGCTCTGACTGAACGCTGCCTTCCAGCGTCTGGTCAGTTTAAGACCCAGCATCCGGTCAAATAACCAATGCTAGGTCTACGCTGCCATGCCTAACCGGACGTGCTGGTCCCCCTAAGACCAGCGTCCAGTCACTTTGTGAATCAGCAAGACTGACCCTCTTTCATCTCTAACTTCCTCACCCTTGCTCAAATGTGCTAACCACCAAGTGTATCACCTTGTGCACATGTGTTAGCATATTTTCACAAACATTTTCAAGGGTGTTAGTACTCCACTAGATCCTAAATGCATATGCAATGAGTTAGAGCATCTAGTGGCACTTTGATAACCATATTTTGATATGAGTTTCACTCCTCTTAATAGTATGGCTATCGATCCTAAATGTGATCACACACACTAAGTGTCTTGATCACTAAAACAAAATGGCTCCTACTATTTATACCTTTGCCTTGAGCCTTTTGTTTTTCTCTTTCTTCTTTTCCAAGTTCAAGCCTTTGATCATCACCATTCCATCACCATTGTCATAATCTTCGCCATTGCTTCATCACTTAGAGTAGTGCTACCTATCTCATGATCACCTTGATAAACTAGGTTAGCACTTAGGGTTTTATCAATTAACCAAAACCAAACTAGAGCTTTTAATCTCTCCCTTTTTGGTAATTGATGACAACCCTTTCACAAAGATATGAATTGAATTTTAATTGAATCCATGTTGCTTGCCCAAACATATTTACCATGTGTAAAAGGATATGGACAAGTTTCATGAACTCCATATGGTAGCAATTTCTCCCACTACATATGTGCTAAGAGTTTGGATTGTAGCTTGCACATATACTTAGATAAGAAATAATAGGAGACAATGTGTACCACATGATGCTAAGGTATAAAAGACAGACCTTTGAAGCGTGATACCAATCAGAGTGCACCATTATACCATCCTTAACACCATGGTTAGCTTGATACCACTTGGAAACACTTGGAAATGAAATTGTTAGATATCCTACGCTTGCTAGTTTGTCATTTTATCATTCAAACCTACAACTAGCATACACCACACAAGCATGGATATTGAAATTTAAAACTTGTGCCATGCAAGCAAACATATGAAATGCACATTCAAATGCAACATACAAGGTTATGAGCTTGCTCCCCCTACTTGTGTGCATTTTTTTATTGATCCCCTTACAATGTCATTTCATTTGTTTGCTCCTCCTATCTTATTATCTTTGTGAATTTCTCTCCCCCTTTGTCAACAATTAGCACAAAAGATGAGCTCAAATTATAGATAGGTTGGGGTGAAACCATGTGAAATGAGGATCATTTTCCTAATTTGGTTCAATCTAGATTACTTGCAACAGATATTTAACTCAGTTTGATCCAAGGACAAGCTTCTTCACCCTTCCAAATAAGGGTTATCTTATACCATGTTGAGTTAAACACTTGTAGCTTATTTTCTAGATCAAACACTAGGTTTACAAGCCCACAAACATGTCATATGCTACCACTAGATCATTTCAAGCATACAAGCAATAGTGATACCATACAAGCATCAAATTCATTTGTTTTCATGAATGAGCCTATTCAAATGTGAAATATGTCTAGATGCACTAAACATGCCCTTAGCAAGGATGTATGGCATGTCAATCAACTTTACCTTACTTTGCTCGAAGGAGAGGCATGTCATATAAGTGGGGGTGCATCAACACATATTGGAGAAGTCAAGTATGTTCAATTCATTCCTTAGCTTGCAAAACCTCTTTTCATCAAGTGGCTTGGTGAAGATATCAGCAAGTTGATCTTCGGTGCCCACACTCTCAATACAAATGTCCCCTTTTTGTTGATGATCTCTTATGAAATGATGGCGGACATCAATATGCTTTGTTCTTGAATGTTGAACCGGGTTGTTGGTGAGCTTTACGGCACTTTCATTATCACATAGCAATGGCACTTGCTTGAATTTGATTCCAAAATCACTCAAAGTAGCCTTCATCCAAAGTAATTGAGCACAACAACTACCGGCCGAAATATACTCCGCTTCGGCAGTTGAAAGTGCTACACTATTTTGCTTCTTTGATGACCAAGACACAAGTGATCTTCCCAATAGTTGACATGTGCCCGATGTGCTCTTTCCCTCAACTTTGCATCCCACATAATCAGAGTCCGAATATCCAATCAACTCAAACCTTGCTCCTTTGGGATACCACAATCTAACATTTTGTGTATGCTTCAAGTACCTCAATATTCTCTTTGTTGCCTTCAAATGACTTTCTCTTAGTGAGGCTTGAAATCTAGCACACATATATACACTAAACATCACATCCGGCCTTGATGCAGTCACATAGAGTAGGCTTCCAAGCATAGACTGATACCTCTTTTGATCCACCATGTTGCCACTAGCATCACTATCCAAGCTTCCACTTATCCCCATTGGTGTACTAATAGCTTTATTATCATCCATTCCAAACTTCTTGAGCATGTCCTTGATATACTTGCCTTGACTCACAAATGTGCCATTTTTCATTTGCTTGATTTGAAGACCAAGGAAGTAGCTAAGCTCTCCAATCATGGACATCTCAAACTCACTTGCCATCATCTTGCCAAACTGCTCACAAAAAATTTGATTTGTTGACCCAAAAATGATATCATCAACATAGATTTGCATTATAAACAAGTCATTTCTAAGCTTCTTGGTGAAGAGAGTGGTGTCAACCTTTTCCATCTTGAATCCCTTAGAGAGTAGGAAATCCCTCAATCTCTCATACCATGCTCTTGGTGCTTGTTTCAATCCATACAAAGCCTTTCTCAACTTGTAAACATGGTTGGATTTCTTCTCATCTTCAAAACTAGGAGGTTGTTTAACATACACAAGCTCATTAATGTACCCATTGAGAAATGCACTCTTCACATCCATTTGGTACAACTTGATGTTGTGGGCACAAGCAAAGGCTAACAAGATCCTAATTGCTTCCAATCTTGCAACCAAGGCATATGTTTCTCCGAAGTCAAGACATTCAACTTGAGTGTAACCTTGAGCCACTAATCTTGCTTTGTTCCTTATTACAATCCCATCTTGATCTTGCTTGTTCCGAAAGACCCACTTAGTTTCAATCACATTATGATCCTTAGGCCTCTCAACTAACTCTCATACTTGGTTTCTTGTGAAGTTGTTTAGCTCTTCATGCATAGCATTGACCCAATCAACATCCTTTAAAGTTTCATCTATCTTCTTAGGTTCAATGGATGACACAAATGAGAAATGCTCACAAAATGAAGCCAACCTTGATCTAGTTTGCATGCTTCTTAAAATATCACCAATGATAGTGTCCAAAGGATGATCTCTTGCAACATTGGTTGGTTGAAGCACTTGCACTTGATTGCTTGCATTTGATAGATCACTTGGTTGAGATGATGAACTAGCCACTTGTTGTTGATCTAGCACTTTGTTATCACTAGTTCTTGCTTGAACTTGATCATGAGAACCACTAGCTTGCACATTTGAGTTAGAGAGCACTTGATTCTTGTCATCTTCAACATCAATCACCTCTCTAGGCCTTATATCACCAATGTCCATGTTCTTCATTGCATTGACCAATTGAGTGCCTCTTACATCATCTAGATTCTCATCTTCCTCTTGGGAACTATTTGTTTCATCAAACTCCACATCATGAACCTCCTCAAGAGTACCACTAGCCAAATTCCAAACTCTATAAGTCTTGCTAGTAGTGGAGTAACCAAGCAAGAAACCTTCATCACATTTCTTTTCAAACTTGCTCAATCTAGTGTCTTTCTTCAATATGTAGCATTTACAACCAAAAACCCGAAAGTATGCTATGTTGGGCTTTCTTCCATTCAAAAGCTCATAAGGTGTCTTCTCCATCATGGGGTGACAATAGAGTTGGTTGCTATAATAGCAAGCCGTGTTGATTGCTTTGGCCCAAAATGAATGACTCACATTGTACTCATTCAACATTGATCTTACCATGTCAATCAAAGTTCTATTCTTCCTTTCAACTAAGCCATTTGATTGAGGAGTGTACTTGGCCAAGAATTGATGTCTAATTCTAAATTCATTACACAACTCATCAATTCTAGTGTTCTTGAATTCACTACCATTGCCACTTCTAACTTTCTTGATTGTTGTTTCAAACTCATTGTGAATGCCCTTGACAAATGATTTGAATATTGCAAACACATCACTCTTGTCAACAAGAAAGAATACTCATGTGTATCTAGTGAAATCATCCATAATCACAAATCCATATTTATTTCCACCAATGCTTGTGTATGTGGTTGGTCCAAACAAGTCCATGTGCATCAACTCAAATGCCTTAGATGTGCTCATCATGCTCTTCTTAGGATGTGTGTTACCAACTTGTTTTCCGGCTTGACATGCACTACATAGCTTATCCATCTCAAAGGTGACATCTTTCAAGCCTCTAAGTCATGCTTAATCAACTTGTTCAACCCATGACCAAGCCTTCTATGCCATAACCAACCCATGCTAGACTTAGTGATCAAACATGTTGTCAATTTAGCTTCTCTAGCATTGAAATCAATCAAGTATAGATTTTCATATCTAAATCCTTTGAATATCAAGTTAGAGCCATCTACACTTATAATCTCTACAACATCCACACTAAATATGCACTTGAAACCAAGATCACACAATTGAGCTACTGACAAAAGGTTCAAGTTCAAGCTCTCTACTAGTAGCACATTGGAAATGCTCAAGTTATTGGATATTGCAATCTTACCAAGCCCTTTGACCTTGCCTTTGCCATTATCACCAAATGTGATACTATCAATCCCATTGCTCTTGTTTTCATTGATTGAATTGAATATTCTTGGATCGCCGGTCATGTGTTGTGTGCACCCACTATCAATCACCCAATGCCTTCCTCCGGCTTTATAATTGACCTATAAAAGAAGATCAATTCTTTTTAGGTACCCAAACTTGCTTGGGTCCTTGAAGATTAGTTACCAAGGTCTTTGGTACTCAAATGGCCTTCTTCTTTGGGCCCACAATTGGTGTACCAATGAACTTAGCCTTCACACCATTTGCACCCTTAACAAGTATGTAACAAGAATCAAATTTAATTGAGGATACAATAGGTAGCTTGTTCTTGTTAATCTTGCAATATTGCTTTACATGCCCAACTTGCTTGCATCTATTGCAAAACCGACCATTGCCCTTCACAAAGTTAACTTTGGGAGTGACAAAGGCCGCCTTGCCCTTCTTGGGGGTATATCCTAATCCCTCTTTGTTGAGAGAAAACCTTTGGCTACCCAAGCACTTTAGCAAACGAGCATCTCCACCATAGGCATTTCCTAAGGCACGAGTGAGCTTATTCACCTCCTTCTTGAGGGTCTCATTTTCCATCATTAATGAGGCATCACAAGTGAGACCATCACTCAAAGGTGAAGTAGAAGTAGTAGTGCTACAAGAAGTGTTAGTGGGAGCAACTATAATGGGATTATAAAAAGATTCATCAATAAGATCACATATTAGTCCCACATCACATGATACAATCACTTGCTCCTTCTTGGCTTACTCTTTGACTTGCTTGATGAGAGAGGAGTGAGCTTTCTCAAACTTAGAGTGAGCTTTGCCAAGCTTCTCATGGGCTTCCATTAGCCTCTCATGAGTGGCATTGAGCTCATCAAGGGATTGCTCAAGAAATTTGACTTTCTTGTTCAATTCCTTGCACTCCTTCCTCTTCATCTCATTGCAAGTGTGCACTTGCTCACACATGTCCAAGAGTTCTTCCTTGGTGTACTCCTCATCCTCATCATCATCATTATCATCATTCCTACAAGTATCACTTTCACATTCATCATCATCACTCACATCATATTTTACCTTGGTAGGCTTTGCCATGAGGCATGTCGATGGAGTGTCAAAGATGGAGAGCTTGTCGTTGATAGCGATGCTTGCTAGTGCTCTTTTGATAGATTTCTTGTCATCATCACTAGAGCTATCACTATCAGAAGAGCCATCACTATCCCATGTGACCACATAGCCTCCACCTTTCTTCTTCTTTTAGAAGGTCATTCTCTTCTCCTTCTTCTCCTTCTTTTCTTTCTTATCCTTTTTGAGCTTCTTCTCATCCTCATCATTATCACTATTGTAGGGACAATTTGCTATAACATGATTGGGGCTCTTGCAATTGTAGCATCTTCTCACATATTCTTTGCTTTTGGTGTGATCCCTTCTCTTTCTTGCACCATAGCCCTTCTTCTTCATGAATTTTCCCATCTTACGGACAAAGAGGGCCACAGCTTCATCATCGATATCACTAAGATCATCATCATCACTTGATTCTTTCTTAGACTTGTCCTTGTTCTTGGATGATGATGAGCTAGCCTTGAATGCTATACTCTTCTTCTTCTTGTCTTCTTCTTCCTTCTTGTCATCCTTGTCATCCCCCTTCCTTTCCACATGGTATGTCTCTTGGGTCATGACATCACCTAGTACTTGGTTGGGGGTAATCTCCTTCAATCCTCCTCTTATATGAGCAATCTCAACATCTCAAATCTTGGAGGTAGGCACATCAAGAACCGATGAGAGACATCATCATCCTTGATCTTTTCTCCCAATGCCTTCAAATCATTGGTAATCACTTGCAAACGATGTAACATCTCTGGAATGCTCTCATCTTCCTTCATCTTGAAGCTTGTCAATTTATCCTTGAGGATATACAACTTGGCACTCTTCACATCCGGTGTGCCCTCATATGTTTCCTCCAATCTCTTCCACACCTCATTTGCTCTTTCACAATCCTTGATTTGCTCAAACACCTTGGAATCAATGGCATTGTATATGGTGTTGAGAGCCATTGTATTGTAGTGCTTGTTGATCTTATCTTGGTTGGTGAGATCATTGGGATCAATGATAGCATAGTCATTCTCGGTCACTTCCCATACTTGATCATTGATTGAACCAAGATACATCCTCATCTTTCTCTTCCAATAATCAAGCATGTGCCATCAAAGAACGGTGGTTTGCCCCCCACATGGTTGAACACAACTTGAGCCATAATTTGACATCGAGGTTGTTAAGCCTTCAATCAAATGGTGACCATGGCTCCTATACCACTTGAAAGGTACTAATATGGCTAGGGGGGTGAATAGCCTATTTAAAAATCTACAAATCAACTAGAGCAATTTGATTAGTATGACAAATAGCAAAATGCAAACTTGCTCTAGCTCTACAAGGGTTGCAAGCCACCTATCCAACAATTCTAGTTGCAATGATTACTAGGCACACAATTTGCAATGTTATTACTCACTAAGAGCTCTCAATCTTGCTACTCTAAAGAGCTCCACTAGATGAACTTAACATAACAAAGCAAGCTCTCAATTCTAATTACACTAAAGAGCTTGCCACAACTAGTTTGTAAGAATATAAATGAGTGAGTAGGGTGATTATACTACCATGTAGAGGAGTGAACCAATCACAAGGTGAATATTATATCAATCACTAGGAGAATACCAAATGGCAAGAGACAACCAATTTTCTCCCGAGGCTCATGTGCTTGCCAACACTCTACGTCCCTATTGTGTCAACCAACACTTGGTGGTTTAGCGGCTAAGAGGTGTTGCACAAACCTTGTCCACATAATTTGGACACCACAAGAACCTACCCACAAGTGAGGTAACTCAATGATGAGCAATCCACTAGAGTTATCTTTCGGCGTTCTGCCAGGGAAGGTACAAATCCCCTCACAATCACTGGAGATGGCCACGAACAATCACCGACTCGTGCCAATCCTCCTCTGCTACACCAAGCCGTCTAGATGGTGGCAACCACCAAGAGCAACAAGTGAATACCATAGCAAAACACGAACACCAAGTGTCTCTAGATACAATCACTCAATCAATGCACTTGGATTCTCTCCCAATCTCACAAAGATGATGAATCAATGATGGAGATGAGTGGGAGGGCTTTGGCTAAGCTCACAAGGTTGCTATGTCAATGCAAATGGCCAAGAGAGTGAGCTTGAACCAGCCATGGGCTTAAATAGAAGCCCTCACAAAATAGAGCCATTGTACCCCTTCACTGGGCACAACTCGAGGTGACCGAATGCTCCGGTCATGTTGACCAGACGCTAGACCCAGCGTTCGGTCGCCCGATGACAGCCACATGTCACACTGCGTTCAACCGAAGCTGCCTAATCTCAATGGTCACGACACGACCGAACGCTTCAGCACAAGTGACCGGATGCTAAACCCCCAGCGTCCGGTCATTTCCAGTAAGCTTCCAGAGATGGCAAACCTTAACCGGACATTGCCAGCATTCGGTCAGTCCCCTTGATCTTGGTACTACCATGTCAGCTCTGACCGAACGTTGCCTTCCAGCATCCGGTCAGTTCGAGACCCAGTGTTCGGTCAAATAACCGATGCTAGGTCTACGCTGCCACGCCTGACCGGACGCACCGGTCCCCCTGAGACCAGCGTCTGGTCACTTTGTGAATCAGCAAGACTAATCCTCTATCATCTCTAACTTCTTCACCCTTGCTTAAATGTGCCAACCACCAAGTGTATCACCTTCTGCATATGTGTTAGCATATTTTCACAAACATTTTCAAGGGTGTTTGTACTCCACTAGATCCTAAATGCATATGCAATGAGTTAGAGCATCTAGTGTGTGGCAGAACCTCCTAAGGAATCGGGCCCACGTGCACCTATCGCTGTCTTTAACAGACCTCGGATAGTGTACACGAGTTCCCAACAACTCAACAGGTCTATCAGGTGTCCTTAGGAAACCCGAATCATCCACGATTCTCTTTTCAAACAGGATCCTAATCATAGACATTGCAGATTACAACAGTTTATTCAAATATATACATCAGAGTAAAAGATAGCGGAAGTCTTAAGGTAACATAGGTTACAAACCAGTTGTTTTCAAACTTACAATACCATAAGTGTTATACAACCATAGTAGCGGGATAATATTACATTAACATTATTTATCATACAAACTAGTGCCTTGTCCAAAGGCCATTCATCACTCCTCATCGTCATTGACTTCAAACACAGACATGCAGCAGGGACCAAAACAAGCCTGTGCATGTGACTCACCTGCAACAAGGGTTAACAAACCCTGAGTACAAAGGTACTCAACAAGACTAACCCGACATAACGGGATGTAAGACTTTAGAGATGCAGGGGTTTGGGGCAAGGTAAGGATATAGCAAAATTCAAAGTCCTTTGCCAAAAGCTTAATATATTTATCCTATTCTCAAACTTTACCCCTAAGTCCTTTTAGTTCATTATCTCAACTAAATATACATTTCCCATATTCCATTCCTTCTCATTCCATTTTTTTCTCATATTTTAGTAATTCACCAGTCCTGCATTGCTTCTGTAATGAATCGAGTCTCCATATCCGTGGAGCACCGGCAATTCGAATTGATTCAAGTCCCAGCTGGGGATTCCTTATCACACGACATATGTAGAACTTAATCTTGCATATATCAACCTTGCTACTGGATCCTCCTATATTAAGCCGTCTCCATGCCACCCGAGAGCACAGCACACCTCAAATCTGGCCACATTCTAGCCACGAGGGTACATGCTACTCCCACCATCTCTCCACTCCTAGTGTGTGGGCATTTGTCTTAGTATCGGATTAGCCGAAGTAGGCTTACTGGAGTATGTGACCAGTACTACAAAGTGTCTCATTCAGAAGATCCACAATGAGTGGCCTTTAAGCGACATAGTCGGCAACATTACCCAACATTCAAGATAAGTTACCCGACTAGTCTCTAATTCATTCTACTTTCTTTCTTTCTTTGGCCAGTATGCCATCTTTGATTGTATCAAAACTTTTTCTTTGAAAACCTACCATAAGCATACTAAGCATTCTATGCCTTTGTAAATGAAATCATCTTCAAGGATGGTAAACAATTAACAAGGTAGGCAATGCATCAAGTAGGTAACATTTGACATATCGACTTAATGCAATAAGTAACATAGGTGGTAAACTTTTCAAAATAAACAAGGTAATGGTTAAATGCATAAACCGGGGCTTGCCTTCGTTGATGATCTCAGATTCCGGATCAGTACCACGATTATCGAATCCCGTGACAACCGGGGATTCTTCTAGAACTTGCTCAACTAGAATTGTTTCACTCTCGGGTTCTACACGAAATAATAGCATATGCTTCAACATGATGATAATGTAAACATGATGCTTTCATGGTGTATGAAATATAACAACACCTTGAATACAACTTTCCTCCATGGTACAGTTACAAGCCAAACTAACCAAACCATATTCGTAACGGATGTGACCACTCCAGTACCGACCACTTCGGCGAGCTCTCCGACCACTACGGTGAACTCTCCGACCACTATGGTGAACTCTCCGACCACTACGGTGAACTCTCCGACCACTACGGTGAACTCTCCGACCACTACGGTGAACTCTCCGACTACTACGGTGAACTCTCCGACCACTGCGGTGAACTCTCCAACCACTATAGTGAACTCTCCGACCACACTGATCTTGAAACCCTACTGGTCACAAAACATGACCAAAACAAGATCAAGCACTAATCTAACACTTAGGGTTTGCTTTTATTTATTTTTGAATTAATTTGGAAATAAGCCCAAAAATGAACTTGTTCCAAATGACCTCAAAATTTTATGTAAGCTTCCTCATGACAAATTAGTGTACCAAAACAAATTTCATAATTTTTGGAATTATACAGTGGCCTACAAAAATCATAAAAATTACATTTATCAATTAATGGACTGAATATTTGAGCATTAAAAATTTATTCAAATTTCAAGTTTCAAATTTTTAAATCATACTAGAGCATGTACAGAAGCTACACACAAAATTTTAGAATTTTTGGAGCTATCATGAATTTCCTACAAATTCCCAAAGTTTCAGCACTATTCACAAATTCAGAAAATAAAAATCATCACTGTTCTTCTTCCTCACTCGCACTGACAGGCTGACCCCACCCGTCAGTGACTCAAACTCATCACGACGGCGCTGCCCTCACTGACCGGCCGCAAAATGCACCGACGATGATGCTTTGGCGAAACAGACCTCACCAAAATGATCTACTACTTCCCCCGAACCAATCTCAGCTATCAGAAAGGAAAAAGGTGCACTGGAGACACCTCCACGCCGGGCATGGCAGACTGGGCACGACGGTGTACGGCGTAGCCACTGTGACGCTGCAGTAGGGACTAAAGCAAAACGGTCTTCACATTCAAGAGCTCACCGTGATCACGTAGGTAGACTCGGTGAAGGCGGAGATGTACTAGATCGACGGGACCACGTGAGACCGAGGATGGCGGAGCTCCGGCCGGTTCCGAAGAAGACGAAGTCGCGCGGCGGCGCTGGACTTCCAGGGGCGACACGATCAGGCTCGGGAGGAGCAGAAAGACGAGGCGGAGCTTCTGGCCAAAGCAATTGGCCCTAGATACTACGGCGAGGACGAATTGCGCGAGTGCGAGCAAGACACCGGCGGCGAGCAGTCGACGGAAAAAAACTCCGAAATGACGACGGCGTGCTCCTATTTATAGCAAGGAGGGCGTGCGGTGTTGACAGCACACGGGCGAACTCGCCACGGAGGTATTGGTGTGTCACTGCGCGTGAAAGCGGTGAAATTCGATCGGCGGTGATCTCCGCGTGGCGCCGGCGGCAAGCAGAGAGGTGGAGGTTGATTTTTGAAAAAAATACAGAATTGCCACTGCATCCATTTTTCAAATTACTCACAAATTTTCTAAAGAAGTTGAAAATCTCCAAAAATGAAAGTTGTTCAATTTTTCAAACTCTACAACTTTGCTTCTAGAAATATTTTCAAATTCTACCTCCATTTTGAAATTTGAATTTGGGGTGCATTTGAGCATTTGAATAATTTCAAAATTACTCCAAATTTTCTATGTAAACTTGAAAAACTTTGAATACCAAAGTTGATCTACATAAAATAATCTCCAACTTTGCTTTTTGCCTCAACCCCAAATTCCACATGGGTTTTGAATTAGTAAAAAGGGGCAAAAAGGACTTTTATAAATTGAATTTGAATTCAAATTTGATTTTTCTTCCTTTTACTTAAATTTTGATTGTTGACCAGTAACATGGCCCATTAGGGTTATTTAAGTCGAATGACACATGACCTCACATGATCACATGAAATTTGACCCTTGTGGTCATGATCTTTATTTAGGGTTTTAAATCACATCACATGAAATAACAACATTATGAAATAAACCTTATTTAGTGAATGCATTCAAATCTTTATACTATATGAATGCTTTGCAATGCATATGATGACATGTCAAATTTTAGTGTTAGGTCAAAACACCAGAGGTGTTACAACCCTTCCCCCTTAAAGAAATCTCGTCCCGAGATTTAAAACTTAAGGCTAAGTAATGGAAAAGGAAATGTGTCAAGCTAACACATCATAACTTTATTCAAAAGGCTAGTGAGGGGGTTTTTCCATTCCGTTGACAAAAGAGACAAGTTATAATATAGACAAGGTATTGCAAATAGATAGAAGCGAAGAAGTCAGGAAAATTCTCTTCTAAGTAATCCTCGGACTCTCAAGTAGCTTCATCTTTAGTGTGTTGATCCCATTGTACTTTGTAGAACTTGATCGTATGTCTCCGAGTGACTCGATCTTTCTGATCTAAGACTCTAATGGGGTACTCGGCATAAGTCAAATTAGGTTCTAGTTCTACATCACCAAAGTCAATCTCCTGGTCAGGTACTTGAAGACACTTCTTTAACTGAGATACATGAAAGATATCATGCACTGCTGACATGTGATCTGGTAGCTTAACGCGATAGGCGACTGGTCCACATCATTGTTGGATCTAAAAAGGACCAACATAATGGGGCGCCAACTTTCCCCGAATCCCAAAACGATGAACTCCTTTCATCGGTAATACCTTGAGATAGACATAATCTCCCACTTTGAATTCTAGCGGTCGTCTCCTCTTATCAGCATAGCTTTTCTATCGAGATTGAGCTATCTTCATATTAGCTTGTATGAGTTTAACTTTCTCTTCAGCTTCCTTGACCACATCCGGTCCAAAGAACCAACGTTCTCCAGCTTCTGACCAATTTAAAGGTGTTTGGCACCTACGGCCATACAGTGCTTCGAATGGTGCCATCTTAATACTCTCTTGATGGCTATTGTTATACGAGAATTCAGCTAAGGGAAGGCATTCATCCCATTTAGCACCAAAGGAAAGGACACATGCTCTTAACATATCTTCAAGAATTTGATTTACCCTTTCAGTCTGTCCATCTATTTGCGGATGATAAGCAAAACTACGGATAAGTTTAGTTCCTAAAGACTCATGTAGACTTTTCCAAAACTTGGATATGAACAATGACCCTCTGTCAGAGACAATGGTCTTGGGTGCCCCATGCAGACTGAAGATTCTATCAAGATAAATCTTTGCATACTGCTCTGCTCGATATTTATCTCTGACTGGTAGGAAATGAGCTATCTTGGTTAGACGATCAACAATAACCCATATTGAATTGTAGCCTGCAGATGTCCTAGGCAACCCTACTATGAAGTCCATACAGATATCTTCCCACTTCCAAGATGGAACTAGCAACGAATGTAATGGACCTACAGTCTTCATATGAACTGCTTTGACTCTCTGGCAAATATCACACTTGGCCACATATTGAGCTATTTCTATTTTCATTTTGGTCCACCAATATCTCTTTCTCAAATCATGATACATTTTGTTGCTACCCGGATGAATGGAGTATCTTGTAGAATGAGCTTCATCAAGAATCTGCTTTCGCAGCTCTGGATTTTTGGGCACTACCAACCTATCCTTGAACCATACTACATCTGACTCATCAATCTTGAAACATGTTGGTTTTCCAGATCTGACTTTATCCTTAATATGGGCTATGCCCTTACTTTTCTGTTGAGCAGCAATGATCTGATCTTTGATAGTGGACTCAACTACAATATTGGATAGGGAACCTTGTTCTATGATTTGTAAATTCAGATGCTCCATCTCTTGACACAATGTTCGTTGCATCGGTTCTACAATTAGGCAATGACAATGACTCTTGCGACTCAGGGCATCAGTAACCACATTAGCCTTGCCCGGATGATAATGCACTTCTAAATCATAATTTTTGATAAGTTCTAACCATCTTCTTTGCCTCATATTCAACTCTGACTGAGTGAAGATGTATTTCAAACTTTTGTGATCTGTATAGATATGACAGATATTGCCCAACAAATAATGTCGCCAAATCTTGAGTGAATGGACAACAGCAGCTAATTCAAGATCATGGGTGGGATAATGTTCCTCATGCTTCTTGAGTTGTCTGGAAGCGTATGCTATGACTCTGCCTTCTTGCATAAGAACATAGCCAATACCAATTCCAGATGCATCACAATAGATATCAAATGGCCTCTCGATATCCGGTTATGCTAATACTGGTGCAGTTGTCAGTAACTTCTTCAATGTCTGAAAGGCCTCTTCACATTCTGTTGACCATACAAACTTAGTTTGATTTTTCAACAGTCCAGTAATTAGCTTTGCAATTCTGGAGAAGTCAGGGATAAACCGACGGCAATACCCTGCCAACCCTAGGAAACTACGAACTTAATGAACAGTGGTAGGTGCTTTCCAATTAAGGACTTCTTCTACCTTACTCGGATCAATAGCTATACCTTCAGCAGATAGCACATGACCCAGAAATTGTACTTCCTCTAACCAAAATGCACATTTGCTGAATTTGGCATATAGTTGGTGGTCTCTTAACCTTGTAGAACAATACGAAGATGTTCTGCATGTTCCTCTTTGCTCTTAGAATAGATAAGAATGTCGTCTACGAACACCATGACAAACTTATCTAACTCAGGCATGAAAACTGAGTTTATCAGGTACATGAAATGAGCCGAGGCATTGGTTAGCCCAAAAGACATGACTAAATACTCATATAGTCCATATCGGGTAGTAAACGCTATCTTTGGCACATCTTCACGTCTGATCTTAATCTGGTGGTAGCCTGATCTTAGGTCTATCTTCGAAAATACCTTAGCTCCCACAAGTTGATCAAAAAGCAAATCAATTCAGGGTAAGGGGTATTTGTTCTTGATGGTGACTTCATTTAATGGCTAATATTCAACACATAACCTCAAGGTTTGGTCCTTCTTCTTCACGAAGATAGCAGGGCATCCCCAAGGTGATGAACTGGGTTGAATGAAACCCTTGTCTAACAACTCTTATAGTTGCATTTTTAATTCTGCTAGTTCCTTAGGTGGCATCCTATATGCTCTTCTGGACACTGGTGATGTCCCTAGTTTCAGATCAATTCTGAACTCTACATCTTGGTCTGGTGGCAGACCAGGTAGATCCTCGGGAAAGACATCCGTAAACTCACATACCACTGAAATTTTCTCGGCTCCTTCAATAATAGTTGCACAGACTGTTTCCACTGTACTCTTAGGAAAAGGAAGTTGGATGAGAAGTTGTGTTTTGTTGTCGGGTACATTTACCCTAATGGTTCTACGCAGGACATCTATGATAGCCCCGTGTTGAGTTAACCAGTTCATACCAAGGATCACATCTATATCTTGATCCTTTAATATCAGCATATTGGTAGGGAGCTCATATCCTCCCAAATCAATAGGTACATGCTGAACTACCTCCCTTGTACAGATTCGTCCCCTGGGCGACTATATATGATAGGGTTCTTTTGTTTCCCCAATAGCTATCCTATGCTTCACAACAAATGTACGATTGATGAATGTATGGGATGCACCAGAATCAAATAAGGTAATTGCAGGATGCTTAGCAATGGGAAACATACCCATCATTACTGGTTCTCCTTCTGGAATAGATTCCACTTGAGTATAGAAGACCCTTCCATTTTTCTTCTCAGCCTGACCCTTCTGATTATTCTGAGCATTGCCCTTGTACTGATTCTGAGCTTGAGTAATAGGGGCTTTGGGTGCATCAGGATTGTTCTTCCTAGGATACGGACATTCTCGGGAAAAGTGTTTGGGTTTACCACAATTATAGCATGGATAATTGTGATTCTGGGGAGTAGCATTGCGGTTTGCATTATTTGTATTGTTTTGCTACTGCGGTGCTTGATGAGTATAAGGCGTATTAGTTGTAGGGCGAATAAAGATTTGCTGCCTGCCTTGGCCTTGTTGTGGGTGGAATGGTGCACGGCCATGATTCTGAGGATGGTAAACTATCTTCTGACGCTTGCCACTTGATGATCCGGAAGCATATATTTTCTTTTTCTTCGCCTCCTTGTGTCGGTGGTAATTCTCCTCTAAAGCGATAGCAATGTTGATTGTCTCATGATAAGTTGCGTTACCACAAGTTGCCATCATGGTCTGAAGTTTAGTGTTCAGACCTCTAAGAAAATGATTCTTCTTTTTCCTGTCAGTATTCACATACTCAATAGCATACTGCGACAGGTGATTAAAACGCCCAACATAATGCATTACTGGGTGCTCCCCTTGCTTAAGAGCCAAGAACTCTTCTAACTTTATGGTCATCACACCATCTGGAATATAGTGTGCCCTAAAGGCATCCTTGAACTCCCTCTAGTTGATTTGGTGACCAGCAGGCTGTACTGCTACCAAATTTGCCCACTAGGCACCAGCAGCTCCTCGGAGTTGCTATGCCGTAAACCTTGGTTTCTGAACCTCGGTACAGTGAATCAGCTCGAACTTTTGCTCTATTGTCCTAAGCCAATTGTCTGCTTCTAAAGGTTCTTCTACCTTAGAGAACACCGATGGACGTGTGTCCGTAAAATCCACATAGGTTGACTCGTCGTTTCCATTATTACGACGGCCACGATTAGGGTATGGTGCCTGCTGGTTCTGCGCCAACTCCCTTAACAGCCTAGCATTCTCTGCCGTTGCGTTGACGAGTGCGGCTATGGCATCTGCCATAGTCGAGGGCTTTGGTGGAGGATTTGGGCACTCATCATCGTCATGCGAGCCACTAGCACCAGTTCAGGTGATAGGATGAGGCATCTGTTAGAGAAACACATTTACTTACATTATTCTTTATTGAAAGCATTTAAAAGGTTTCATGCTACAAAGTGTCCTTATTTATATTACATGTCTTGTATCCCACAAGACAACCCTGATTTTCTAGGAAAGCAGTAAAGGAACTACTTCTACTCCAAGCTCTCAGTCTTCGGCATCCGTGCCCATATCGGACAAAACCTCATCTTCATCTGAGAAGTACACCAACTCCTCAGGATCCTCCTCCTCTTCTTCATTCTTGACTTCTCCTAGAGCTATAATCATTTCTTCATCGATAACTTCACCATCTCCATGAGGTGGATGAAGTTGAGCGTACAGCAGGTGGACATTCTCATGAAGAATGGCATTGTCCATCTCTATGTCTTCTACGTAGAACTCTAGCTCATGGACGCATTCATTGGCCGCATCCTCTCGTGTCCAGGCTTCATTCCGTAGCTCCATGGTCATGGTGATGCCCCTTTGCATTTCTGCCAACTCCTCTTGATCTTTGGCATGAACTCGACAAAGAGTGTTGAGCTCCTTGTTAAGGTCCTTGATGTTGGCGGGGTTGCTTGAAGATCCTTCATCTCCTAGGGTCTTGGCACTACCTTCACCAAGCTCATGACAACTGGGGATTCTTCCAGAACTTGCTCAACTAGAATTGTTTCACTCTCAGGTTCTACATGAAATAATAGCATATGCTTCAACATGATGATAATGTAAACATTATGCTTTCATGGTGCATGAAATATAACAACACCTTGAATACAACTTTCCTCCATGGTACAGTTACAAGCCAAACTAACCAAACCATATTCGTAATGGATGTGACCACTCTAGTACCAACCACTTCGGTGAGCTCTCCGACCACTACGGTGAACTCTCCGACCACTACGGTGAACTCTCCGACCACTGTAGTGAACTCTCCGACCACTGCGGTGAACTCTCCGACCACTACGGTGAACTCTCCGACCACACTGATCTTGAAACCCTACTGGTCACAAAACATGACCAAAACAAGATCAAGCACTAATCTAACACTTAGGGTTTGCTTTTATTTATTTTTGAATTAATTTGGAAATAAGCCCAAAAATGAACTTGTTCCAAATGACCTCAAAATTTTATGTAAGCTTCCTCATGACAAATTAGTGTACCAAAACAAATTTCATAATTTTTGGAATTATACAGTGGCCTACAAAAATCATAAAAATTGCATTTATCAATTAATGGACTGAATATTTGAGCATTAAAAATTTATTCAAATTTCAAGTTTCAAATTTTTAAATCATACTAGAGCATGTACAGAAGCTACACACAAAATTTTAGAATTTTTGGAGCTATCATGAATTTCCTACAAATTCCCAAAGTTTCAGCACTATTCACAAATTCAGAAAATAAAAATCATCACTGTTCTTCTTCCTCACTCGCACTGACAGGCTGACCCCACCCGTCAGTGACTCAAACTCGTCACGACGGCGCTGCCCTCACTGACCGGCCGCAAAATGCGCCGACAGTGACGCTTCGGTGAAACAGACCTCACCAAAATGATCTACTACTTTCCCTGAACCAATCTCAGCTATCAGAAAGGAAAAAGGTGCACTGGAGACACCTCCACGCCGGGCATGGCGGACTGGGCACGACGGTGTACGGCGTAGCCATGGTGATGCTGTAGTAGGGACTAAAGCAAAACGGTCTTCACATTCAGGAGCTCACCGTGATCACGTAGGTAGACTCGGTAAAGGCGGAGATGTACTGGATCGATGGGACCACATGAGACCGAGGATGGCGGAGCTCCGGCCGGTTCCGAAGAAGACAAAGTCGCACAGCGGCGCTGGACTTCCAGGGGCGACACGATCAGGCTCGGGAGGAGCAGAAAGATGAGGTGGAGCTTCTAGCCAAAGCAATTGGCCCTAGATACTACGGCGAGGACGAATTGCACGAGTGCGGGCAAGACACCGGCGGCGAGCAGTCGACAGAAAAAAAAACTCCGAAATGACGACGGCGTGCTCCTATTTATAGCAACAAGGAGGGCGTGCGGTGTTGACAGCACACGGACGAACTCGCCACGGAGGTATTGGCATGTCACTGCGCGTGAAAGCGGCGAAATCCGATCGGCGGTGATCTCCGTGTGGCGCCGGCAGCAAGCAGAGAAGTGGAGGTTGATTTTTGAAAAAATTACAGAATTGCCACTGCATCCATTTTTCAAGTTACTCACAAATTTTCTAAAGAAGTTGAAAATCTCCAAAAATGAAAGTTGTTCAATTTTTCAAACTCTACAACTTTGCTTCTAGAAATATTTTCAGATTCTGCCTCCATTTTGAAATTTGAATTTGGGGTGCATTTGAGCATTTGAATAATTTCAAAATTACTCCAAATTTTATATGTAAACTTGAAAAACTTTGAATACCAAGGTTGATCTACATAAAATAATCTCCAACTTTGCTTTTTGCCTCAACCCCAAATTCCACATGGGTTTTGAATTAGTAAAAAGGGGCAAAAAGGACTTTTATAAATTGAATTTGAATTCAAATTTGATTTGTCTTCCTTTTACTTAAATTTTGATTTTTGACCAGTAACATGGCACATTAGGGTTATTTAAGTCAAATGACACATGACCTCACATGATCACATGAAATTTGACCCTTGTGGTCATGATCTTTATTTAGGGTTTTAAATCACATCACATGAAATAACAACATTATGAAATAAACCTTATTTAGTGAATGCATTCAAATCTTTATACTATATGAATGCTTTGCAATGCATATGATGACATGTCAAATTTTAGTGTTAGGTGAAAACACCAAAGGTGTTACATAGTGGCACTTTGATAACCATATTCCGATACGAGTTTCACTCCTCTTAATAGTACGGCTATCGATCCTCAATGTGATCACACTCACTAAGTGTCTTGATCACTAAAATAAAATGGCTCCTACTATTTATACCTTTGCCTTGAGCCTTTTGTTTTTCTCTTTCTTCTTTTCCAAGTTCAAGCCTTTGATCATCACCATGCCATCACCATTGTGATAATCTTTGCCATTGCTTCATCACTTAGAGTAGTGCTACCTATCTCATGATCATCTTGATAAACTAGGTTAGCACTTAGGGTTTCATCAATTTACCAAAACCAAACTAGAGTTTTCAATGGGCTAACACCTCAGAATGGTTGAGAGATAAAGATTCTTCTTCAACTTGATGCGACTTCCCACTTAAGGCATCAGCCACACATTAGCTTTTCTCGGGTGATAATGAACATCTAAGTTATAATCTTTGATTAACTCAAGCCACCTCTGTTGCCTCATATTCAACTCGAATTGAGTGAAAATATATTTGAGGCTCTTGTGATCTATAAAAATATGTACTTTATTTCCCAATAGGTAATGTCTCCACATTTTTAGAGCATGCACAACTGCGGCTAGCTCTAAATCATGGGTGGGATAATTCAACTTGTGCTTTTTCAGCTAACGTGAAGCATAAGCGATCACACGTTCGCCTTGCATAAGCACAAATCCCAGTCCAGTCCTAGAGGCATCACAATACACATCAAATAGTCTATCAATATCTTGATGGGCAAGAACAGGAGCAGAGGTAAGAAACTTTTTAGGGCTTTGAAAGCTTCTTCACAAGCCAGACTCCATGTAAATTTGACATCCTTCTAGAGCAACTTGATCATTGGTTGAGCTATTTTGGAAAAATCAGGGATGAAGCACTGATAATACCCAGCAAGACCAAGGAACTGATGAATCTGATGCACTGACTTTGGAGATTTCCAATTTAACATGTCCTCCACCTTGCCAGGATCCATAGAGATACCTTCAGGTGTCAGGACATGTCCCAAAAACTATACTCGATCCAACCAAAACTCACACTTGCTGAATTTGGCATATAGCTTGTGTTCCCTTAACTAAGTCAATATTATCCGAAGATGTTGTGCATGCTTTTCATTGTTCTTAGAGTATATCAAAATATCATCAATGAACACCACTACAAACTTGTCTAACTCCGGCATGAAGACTGAATTCATGAGATATATGAAGAATGCAGGAGCATTGGTGAGACCAAAAGACATGACTAGGTACTCATAGAACCCATACCTAGTAGAGAAAGTTGTCTTTGGTATATCCTGTGGCCGGATCTTAATTTGGTGATACCCAGAATAAAGATCAATCTTTGAAAACACCTTGGCATAAGCCAACTGATCAAATAAAGTTTCAATACAAGGTAAAGGATACTTGTTCTTAATGGTTACCACATTGAGAGGGCGATAATCCACACACATCCGAAGAGTGTTGTCCTTTTTCATAAAAATAGCTAGACAACCCCATGGTGAAGAACTAGGATGGATGGATCCCTTCTCCAATAATTCCTCTAGCTGCTTCTTCATTTCTGCTAGTTTCTTTAGAGCCATGTGGTAGGGACGCCATGAAATAGGAGCATTACCAGGTTCTAACTCAATGGCAAACTCTACATCCCATTCCGGTGGTAACCTAGGTAGATCTTTGGGAAAGACATCCAGAAACTCACAAACCACAGGAATAGAAGCAAGGTCAGGAGAAGCTTCAGCATGAGCAACGATTGGCAATGCGGGGACTAAGGGCATAAGGAGAGACATTCTATCCTTGAAAGAAGGAAGCTTCAAGTCAACAACTCTCTGCCTAAGGTTCAGGACTACCCCATAATTTCTCAACCAATTTATTCCCAAAATTGCATCTATGCCTTGCCCAGGCAACAGCATTGACTAGAGACGATAAGAGTGAGTTGCTAGCACTAGTCTCATTATGTCCGTCCGAGTGTCAACGCACAACTATGCACCCAGAGTTCTGATTCTATAGGTAATAGGAATAGCCATAGTGGATATATTATGCCTTTGTGCAAACCCCATACTCATCAATGAATGTGATGCACCAGAATCAAATAATACATATGCTGGGTGGGAATCAATGGTGAACATACTTGCCATCACAGGCTCTCCCTATGGAATCTCCTCAGCCTCAGTGAAGTTTACCTATCCCGAGCGGCTCACGGGCACCTTCTTCTAGATGATAGTCCTCTTGACCAAATGACAGTTGGCTGAAAGCTGAGAAGACTAGGGAGGCTGATTCTGAGGGCACTCTTAGGCACAGTCACCTTCCTTGCCACACTTGAAACAAGCACCTAGCTTGTTCCCCTATCCCTGACAAGGCGAAACCTACTGTCCCTAAGGCTGTTGCACCTGCTGAGTAGGTGCACGGTACTGAGTAGGAGGTGCCTATTGAGTCTACTGAGTCTGACAAGATGACTATCCACCCATAGAGGGACAGGACACCCTCCTCACAACCTATATCTTCTGAGACTGTGAGTGACTAGAAGACCTAGTGATCACCCTCTTACGCTTCCACTCAGCCTAAGAGTCAAGCTGAAGTCCCTCCATAGCAATGGCAGCATTCATCAAAGCACCAAAGGTCTGATAGCCCCCTATATACAGCTTCTCTTACAAGATGCAAGAGAGACCGTGATTGAAATAGTCTATCTTCTTCTCATCAGTATCCACATGAGTCTCAGCATACTGTGCAAGATGGTTGAACTTGTTCACATACTCCATCACAGTCAAGTTTGCTTGCTTTAGCTCTAGAAACTGGGATAGCTTCCTGTTCAGCAAACCAGTAGGAATATAGTACTAATGGAAAGCAGTGGAAAACTCTCACCATGTCATATGGTGGTCCACAGGCTACATGGCTTTGAAAGTGTCCCACCAAGCACTAGCAGGTCCTAGAAGCTACTATGCGGCAAAGCGCACCTTCTACTCATCAGTCACATTGAGCAGCTGAAACTTCTGCTCTAGAATACGAAGCCAATGCTTCACGTCTAGAGGTTCAGCAGTTGGCATGAACATGGGCGGGTGTGTCCCCAAGAAGTCCTAATAGGAATAGGACCTCTCGGTACCATGGGCACCACCCCTGTTCTCGCCATTACCCCTAGGGCCTCCACGAGCGAAGCCACCAATAGCATGTGCCAGCATCTCTAGGGCACGAGCTGACTCACGACGAGCAGCCAACATCTCAGCCATCATCTTGACATAGGTCATCGAAGGCGGTGGTGGTGGCAGAGGAGGAGAACCAAGGAGTGGGGCCTCGTGGCTCTCCCTATTGGGATTGCCATGATCATCGCCATGGCCATTTTTGCCATGGTCTTCACCAAGACCACGGCCCATCCTAGCACTGGTGCTCCCACGACCAGACCTCAGGTTCATCTGTAAATAGATAGGAACCCACTATTAGGGACTAGGCCTCCATACTTAGAAACAAAAGGCTAGAGAGATGATAAGGCCCAATAAATTGATACATGCTACAACTTTTCCTTAAGAGCTAAAGCATTTTTTATTTATTATCCTATCAATTTACTATCCAAAAATTATACATGTGGGTGAAAGCTCTAGTTTGGTTTTGGTGAATTGATGAAACCCTAAGTGCTAACCTAGGTTATCAAGTGATCATGAGATAGGTAGCACATTCCAAGTGGTGAAGCAAATGAAGATCATGACATGATGATGGTGATGATCTAGTGCTTGGACTTGAGAGAAAAACAAAAGGCTCAAGGCAAAGGTATAAATGGTAGGAGTTATTTTGTTTTGGTGATCAAGACACTTAGAGAATGTGACCACATTTAGGTTCGATAGCCGTACTATTAAGAGGGGTGAAACTCGTATTGAAATATGGTTATCAAAGTGCCACTAGATGCTCTAACTCATTGCATATGCATTTAGGATCTAGTAGAGTGCTAACACCCTTGAAAATGTTTTGTGAAAATATGCTAACACATGTGCACAAGGTGATACACTTGGTGGTGGGCACATTTGAGCAAGGGTTAGAAAACTTCACCGGCGGAGTGTCCGATAGTCCGATGGTGCCACTGGTGCTCTAAACTCAGGTGAATGTGGTCACTATAAGTGACCGGACGCTGGTCTCTAAAGGACCGGCGTGTTCGATCAGTAGCAGCAGAAGAAGCGCAGCATCGGTCGTCGACCGGACGCTGGCGCTGAAACGACTAGATGCTGGCTAGCTACGTCCGGTCACACTGACATGGTCATGCACAAGGGAAATGCCAAGTGACCAAACACTGGGTGAGTCCGGTCGAGCATGACTGGACACGTCTGGTCGTGAAAAATCATCCCTGGAAGCTTACTGGAAACGACCGGACGCTGAGGTCCAGCATCCGGTCACTTCGTAGTAGCGTGTCCAGTCGTCACTTGACCGTTGAGATTGGGCGGTCAACATTTGAAGAGAGGGGACATGTGGCACGCATCGTGTGACTGGACGCTGAGGTCCAGCGTCCGGTCAATATGACCGGAGCGTCCGGTCACCCCGTGTTGTGCCTAGTGAAAGTGTACAATGGCTCTATTTCATGAGGGCTTCTATTTAAGCCCCATGGCTAGCTCAAGCTCACCCTCTTAGCGATTTGTATTGACATAGCAACCTTGTGAGCTTAGCCAAAGCCCTCCCACTTATCTCCATCATTGATTCATCATCTTTGTGAGATTGGGAGAGAATCCAAGTGCATTGCTTGAGTATTTGCATCTAGAGGCATTTGGTGTTCGTGTTTCGCTGTGGGATTCGCTTGTTACTCTTGGTGGTTGCCGCCACCTAGATGGCTTGGAGCAGCAAGGATCATCAAGCGGAGGGTGGTGATTGTCTTCGGCTCCAATCGTGGTGATTACGAGGGGTTCTTGACCTTTCCCCGACGAAGAGCCAAAAGGTACTCTAGTGGATTGCTCGTGGCTTGTGTGATCCTCATCTTGTGTTGGTTGTGCGGCACCCTATTGAGGGTTTGGCGTGTGATGCCAATTAGTGCGTGAACCTCCAAGTGAGTGAATCGCCACAATGAGGAGTAGCTTGTCGGCAAGCAAGTGAACCTCAGTAAAAAATTATTGTGTTCATCATTTGATTCTAAGGTGATTGGTCTTCATTGGTATTCATTCTTGTGATTATTTGGCTCCTTCTTCGACACGGCGGTATAAACAAATTGCTCACTCTCCCTTTACATTACCGCAAACTAGTTGTCATGCTCTTTAGTGTAGCTAGTTGTGAGAGCTTGTTAGTTTGGTTAGTGTAGCTCTTTAGTTAGCTTTTGAGAGCACACTAACTTAGTGTAGTGTCATAGCTATTGTGTGAATAGAAACTATATAAACTAGAATTGTGGTAGGTGGCTTGTATTTTTAGTAGGCTAGCGCAACACTTGCTTCGCCTCATAATTGTCTAACTGGTTTGTTAAGTGTTGTTGTAGAAATTTTTAATAGGCTATTCATCCCCCTCTAGCCATTAGGACCTTTCAGTGGGGGAGTTTAGTTTAAGCAAGATTATCTTTTCATGATGCATGGATCGACCTATTCGTTCGCTCACACTAGAATATAGCGGCATTCGTACATAAATTTTGGCACATCGCACACTCACTTCCGTACGCTAAATGATTCTTACACAGCGTAAGTTAGTGTACCTATAGAAGATTGATTAGATAAAAACTAGTGTCACTATCCTAGATAGACCATATTACTAAGGCTTATACTTATTTACATAATTTATCACATTCTACTTTTCGCAAGTTTTTGTAGGTCAAATTTTAGGTTTTGAAAAGAGTTTTTTAAACTCGTAGACTCATTATTGGTCTTTGATACTAACTGTGACAGAACCGCCTGAAATAATAGGCTTTCGGGGGCGCTCGTCTTCCACTAGACACTAAGCACCCTGAAAGTTAGCTACATGAGATAGTTTTGTCGAGCCCACCCTAAGGGAGAACTTGAAACAATCCATGTTTTACCGTCAGGATCTAATAATGAGTATGAGCTTACAACACTTAGTCCATTTCATACAACAAGAGTTCTTGGAAATTATTTATTATAATACCAGAGTGCAGAGTGCGATAATTAATAGCAGAATGAAAATAAACATCCGACTAGTCTCTAATTCATTCTACTTTCTTTCTTTCTTTGGCCAGTATGCCATCTTTGATTGTATCAAAACTTTTTCTTTGAAAACCTACCATAAGCATACTAAGCATTCTATGCCTTTGTAAATGAAATCATCTTCAAGGATGGTAAACAATTAACAAGGTAGGCAATGCATCAAGTAGGTAACATTTGACATATCGACTTAATGCAATAAGTAACATAGGTGGTAAACTTTTCAAAATAAACAAGGTAATGGTTAAATGCATAAACCGGGGCTTGCCTTCGTTGATGATCTCAGATTCCGGATCAGTACCACGATTATCGAATCCCGTGACAACCGGGGATTCTTCTAGAACTTGCTCAACTAGAATTGTTTCACTCTCGGGTTCTACACGAAATAATAGCATATGCTTCAACATGATGATAATGTAAACATGATGCTTTCATGGTGTATGAAATATAACAACACCTTGAATACAACTTTCCTCCATGGTACAGTTACAAGCCAACTAACCAAACCATATTCGTAACGGATGTGACCACTCCAGTACCGACCACTTCGGCGAGCTCTCCGACCACTACGGTGAACTCTCCGACCACTATGGTGAACTCTCCGACCACTACGGTGAACTCTCCGACCACTACGGTGAACTCTCCGACCACTACGGTGAACTCTCCGACTACTACGGTGAACTCTCCGACCACTGCGGTGAACTCTCCAACCACTATAGTGAACTCTCCGACCACACTGATCTTGAAACCCTACTGGTCACAAAACATGACCAAAACAAGATCAAGCACTAATCTAACACTTAGGGTTTGCTTTTATTTATTTTTGAATTAATTTGGAAATAAGCCCAAAAATGAACTTGTTCCAAATGACCTCAAAATTTTATGTAAGCTTCCTCATGACAAATTAGTGTACCAAAACAAATTTCATAATTTTTGGAATTATACAGTGGCCTACAAAATCATAAAAATTACATTTATCAATTAATGGACTGAATATTTGAGCATTAAAAATTTATTCAAATTTCAAGTTTCAAATTTTTAAATCATACTAGAGCATGTACAGAAGCTACACACAAAATTTTAGAATTTTTGGAGCTATCATGAATTTCCTACAAATTCCCAAAGTTTCAGCACTATTCACAAATTCAGAAAATAAAAATCATCACTGTTCTTCTTCCTCACTCGCACTGACAGGCTGACCCCACCCGTCAGTGACTCAAACTCATCACGACGGCGCTGCCCTCACTGACCGGCCGCAAAATGCACCGACGATGATGCTTTGGCGAAACAGACCTCACCAAATGATCTACTACTTCCCCCGAACCAATCTCAGCTATCAGAAAGGAAAAAGGTGCACTGGAGACACCTCCACGCCGGGCATGGCAGACTGGGCACGACGGTGTACGGCGTAGCCACTGTGACGCTGCAGTAGGGACTAAAGCAAAACGGTCTTCACATTCAAGAGCTCACCGTGATCACGTAGGTAGACTCGGTGAAGGCGGAGATGTACTAGATCGACGGGACCACGTGAGACCGAGGATGGCGGAGCTCCGGCGGTTCCGAAGAAGACGAAGTCGCGCGGCGGCGCTGGACTTCCAGGGGCGACACGATCAGGCTCGGGAGGCAGAAAGACGAGGCGGAGCTTCTGGCCAAAGCAATTGGCCCTAGATACTACGGCGAGGACGAATTGCGCGAGTGCGAGCAAGACACCGGCGGCGAGCAGTCGACGGAAAAAAACTCCGAAATGACGACGGCGTGCTCCTATTTATAGCAAGGAGGGCGTGCGGTGTTGACAGCACACGGGCGAACTCGCCACGGAGGTATTGGTGTGTCACTGCGCGTGAAAGCGGTGAAATTCGATCGGCGGTGATCTCCGCGTGGCGCCGGCGGCAAGCAGAGAGGTGGAGGTTGATTTTTGAAAAAAATACAGAATTGCCACTGCATCCATTTTTCAAATTACTCACAAAATTTTCTAAAGAAGTTGAAATCTCCCAAAATGAAGTTGTTCAATTTTTCAAACTCTACAACTTTGCTTCTAGAAATATTTTCAAATTCTACCTCCATTTGAAATTTGAATTTGGGGTGCATTTGAGCATTGAATAATTTCAAAATTACTCCAAATTTTCTATGTAAACTTGAAAAACTTTGAATACCAAAGTTGATCTACATAAAATAATCTCCAACCTTTGCTTTTTTGCCTCAACCCCAAATTCCACATGGGTTTTGAATTAGTAAAAAGGGGCAAAAAGGACTTTTATAAATTGAATTTGAATTCAAATTTGATTTTTCTTCCTTTTACTTAAATTTTGATTGTTGACCAGTAACATGGCCCATTAGGGTTATTTAAGTCGAATGACACATGACCTCACATGATCACATGAAATTTGACCCTTGTGGTCATGATCTTTATTTAGGGTTTTAAATCACATCACATGAAATAACAACATTATGAAATAAACCTATTTAGTGAATGCATTCAAATCTTTATACTATATGAATGCTTTGCAATGCATATGATGACATGTCAAATTTTAGTGTTAGGTCAAAACACCAGAGGTGTTACAACCCTTCCCCCTTAAAGAAATCTCGTCCCGAGATTTAAAACTTAAGGCTAAGTAATGGAAAAGGAAATGTGTCAAGCTAACACATCATAACTTTATTCAAAAGGCTAGTGAGGGGGTTTTTTCCATTCCGTTGACAAAAGAGACAAGTTATAATATAGACAAGGTATTGCAAATAGATAGAAGCGAAGAAGTCAGGAAAATTCTCTTCTAAGTAATCCTCGGACTCTCAAGTAGCTTCATCTTTAGTGTGTTGATCCCATTGTACTTTGTAGAACTTGATCGTATGTCTCCGAGTGACTCGATCTTTCTGATCTAAGACTCTAATGGGGTACTCGGCATAAGTCAAATTAGGTTCTAGTTCTACATCACCAAAGTCAATCTCCTGGTCAGGTACTTGAAGACACTTCTTTAACTGAGATACATGAAAGATATCATGCACTGCTGACATGTGATCTGGTAGCTTAACGCGATAGGCGACTGGTCCACATCATTGTTGGATCTAAAAAGGACCAACATAATGGGGCGCCAACTTTCCCCGAATCCCAAAACGATGAACTCCTTTCATCGGTAATACCTTGAGATAGACATAATCTCCCACTTTGAATTCTAGCGGTCGTCTCCTCTTATCAGCATAGCTTTTCTATCGAGATTGAGCTATCTTCATATTAGCTTGTATGAGTTTAACTTTCTCTTCAGCTTCCTTGACCACATCCGGTCCAAAGAACCAACGTTCTCCAGCTTCTGACCAATTTAAAGGTGTTTGGCACCTACGGCCATACAGTGCTTCGAATGGTGCCATCTTAATACTCTCTTGATGGCTATTGTTATACGAGAATTCAGCTAAGGGAAGGCATTCATCCCATTTAGCACCAAAGGAAAGGACACATGCTCTTAACATATCTTCAAGAATTTGATTTACCCTTTCAGTCTGTCCATCTATTTGCGGATGATAAGCAAAACTACGGATAAGTTTAGTTCCTAAAGACTCATGTAGACTTTTCCAAAACTTGGATATGAACAATGACCCTCTGTCAGAGACAATGGTCTTGGGTGCCCCATGCAGACTGAAGATTCTATCAAGATAAATCTTTGCATACTGCTCTGCTCGATATTTATCTCTGACTGGTAGGAAATGAGCTATCTTGGTTAGACGATCAACAATAACCCATATTGAATTGTAGCCTGCAGATGTCCTAGGCAACCCTACTATGAAGTCCATACAGATATCTTCCCACTTCCAAGATGGAACTAGCAACGAATGTAATGGACCTACAGTCTTCATATGAACTGCTTTGACTCTCTGGCAAATATCACACTTGGCCACATATTGAGCTATTTCTATTTTCATTTTGGTCCACCAATATCTCTTTCTCAAATCATGATACATTTTGTTGCTACCCGGATGAATGGAGTATCTTGTAGAATGAGCTTCATCAAGAATCTGCTTTCGCAGCTCTGGATTTTTGGGCACTACCAACCTATCCTTGAACCATACTACATCTGACTCATCAATCTTGAAACATGTTGGTTTTCCAGATCTGACTTTATCCTTAATATGGGCTATGCCCTTACTTTTCTGTTGAGCAGCAATGATCTGATCTTTGATAGTGGACTCAACTACAATATTGGATAGGGAACCTTGTTCTATGATTTGTAAATTCAGATGCTCCATCTCTTGACACAATGTTCGTTGCATCGGTTCTACAATTAGGCAATGACAATGACTCTTGCGACTCAGGGCATCAGTAACCACATTAGCCTTGCCCGGATGATAATGCACTTCTAAATCATAATTTTTGATAAGTTCTAACCATCTTCTTTGCCTCATATTCAACTCTGACTGAGTGAAGATGTATTTCAAACTTTTGTGATCTGTATAGATATGACAGATATTGCCCAACAAATAATGTCGCCAAATCTTGAGTGAATGGACAACAGCAGCTAATTCAAGATCATGGGTGGGATAATGTTCCTCATGCTTCTTGAGTTGTCTGGAAGCGTATGCTATGACTCTGCCTTCTTGCATAAGAACATAGCCAATACCAATTCCAGATGCATCACAATAGATATCAAATGGCCTCTCGATATCCGGTTATGCTAATACTGGTGCAGTTGTCAGTAACTTCTTCAATGTCTGAAAGGCCTCTTCACATTCTGTTGACCATACAAACTTAGTTTGATTTTTCAACAGTCCAGTAATTAGCTTTGCAATTCTGGAGAAGTCAGGGATAAACCGACGGCAATACCCTGCCAACCCTAGGAAACTACGAACTTAATGAACAGTGGTAGGTGCTTTCCAATTAAGGACTTCTTCTACCTTACTCGGATCAATAGCTATACCTTCAGCAGATAGCACATGACCCAGAAATTGTACTTCCTCTAACCAAAATGCACATTTGCTGAATTTGGCATATAGTTGGTGGTCTCTTAACCTTGTAGAACAATACGAAGATGTTCTGCATGTTCCTCTTTGCTCTTAGAATAGATAAGAATGTCGTCTACGAACACCATGACAAACTTATCTAACTCAGGCATGAAAACTGAGTTTATCAGGTACATGAAATGAGCCGAGGCATTGGTTAGCCCAAAAGACATGACTAAATACTCATATAGTCCATATCGGGTAGTAAACGCTATCTTTGGCACATCTTCACGTCTGATCTTAATCTGGTGGTAGCCTGATCTTAGGTCTATCTTCGAAAATACCTTAGCTCCCACAAGTTGATCAAAAAGCAAATCAATTCAGGGTAAGGGGTATTTGTTCTTGATGGTGACTTCATTTAATGGCTAATATTCAACACATAACCTCAAGGTTTGGTCCTTCTTCTTCACGAAGATAGCAGGGCATCCCCAAGGTGATGAACTGGGTTGAATGAAACCCTTGTCTAACAACTCTTATAGTTGCATTTTTAATTCTGCTAGTTCCTTAGGTGGCATCCTATATGCTCTTCTGGACACTGGTGATGTCCCTAGTTTCAGATCAATTCTGAACTCTACATCTTGGTCTGGTGGCAGACCAGGTAGATCCTCGGGAAAGACATCCGTAAACTCACATACCACTGAAATTTTCTCGGCTCCTTCAATAATAGTTGCACAGACTGTTTCCACTGTACTCTTAGGAAAAGGAAGTTGGATGAGAAGTTGTGTTTTGTTGTCGGGTACATTTACCCTAATGGTTCTACGCAGGACATCTATGATAGCCCCGTGTTGAGTTAACCAGTTCATACCAAGGATCACATCTATATCTTGATCCTTTAATATCAGCATATTGGTAGGGAGCTCATATCCTCCCAAATCAATAGGTACATGCTGAACTACCTCCCTTGTACAGATTCGTCCCCTGGGCGACTATATATGATAGGGTTCTTTTGTTTCCCCAATAGCTATCCTATGCTTCACAACAAATGTACGATTGATGAATGTATGGGATGCACCAGAATCAAATAAGGTAATTGCAGGATGCTTAGCAATGGGAAACATACCCATCATTACTGGTTCTCCTTCTGGAATAGATTCCACTTGAGTATAGAAGACCCTTCCATTTTTCTTCTCAGCCTGACCCTTCTGATTATTCTGAGCATTGCCCTTGTACTGATTCTGAGCTTGAGTAATAGGGGCTTTGGGTGCATCAGGATTGTTCTTCCTAGGATACGGACATTCTCGGGAAAAGTGTTTGGGTTTACCACAATTATAGCATGGATAATTGTGATTCTGGGGAGTAGCATTGCGGTTTGCATTATTTGTATTGTTTTGCTACTGCGGTGCTTGATGAGTATAAGGCGTATTAGTTGTAGGGCGAATAAAGATTTGCTGCCTGCCTTGGCCTTGTTGTGGGTGGAATGGTGCACGGCCATGATTCTGAGGATGGTAAACTATCTTCTGACGCTTGCCACTTGATGATCCGGAAGCATATATTTTCTTTTTCTTCGCCTCCTTGTGTCGGTGGTAATTCTCCTCTAAAGCGATAGCAATGTTGATTGTCTCATGATAAGTTGCGTTACCACAAGTTGCCATCATGGTCTGAAGTTTAGTGTTCAGACCTCTAAGAAAATGATTCTTCTTTTTCCTGTCAGTATTCACATACTCAATAGCATACTGCGACAGGTGATTAAAACGCCCAACATAATGCATTACTGGGTGCTCCCCTTGCTTAAGAGCCAAGAACTCTTCTAACTTTATGGTCATCACACCATCTGGAATATAGTGTGCCCTAAAGGCATCCTTGAACTCCCTCTAGTTGATTTGGTGACCAGCAGGCTGTACTGCTACCAAATTTGCCCACTAGGCACCAGCAGCTCCTCGGAGTTGCTATGCCGTAAACCTTGGTTTCTGAACCTCGGTACAGTGAATCAGCTCGAACTTTTGCTCTATTGTCCTAAGCCAATTGTCTGCTTCTAAAGGTTCTTCTACCTTAGAGAACACCGATGGACGTGTGTCCGTAAAATCCACATAGGTTGACTCGTCGTTTCCATTATTACGACGGCCACGATTAGGGTATGGTGCCTGCTGGTTCTGCGCCAACTCCCTTAACAGCCTAGCATTCTCTGCCGTTGCGTTGACGAGTGCGGCTATGGCATCTGCCATAGTCGAGGGCTTTGGTGGAGGATTTGGGCACTCATCATCGTCATGCGAGCCACTAGCACCAGTTCAGGTGATAGGATGAGGCATCTGTTAGAGAAACACATTTACTTACATTATTCTTTATTGAAAGCATTTAAAAGGTTTCATGCTACAAAGTGTCCTTATTTATATTACATGTCTTGTATCCCACAAGACAACCCTGATTTTCTAGGAAAGCAGTAAAGGAACTACTTCTACTCCAAGCTCTCAGTCTTCGGCATCCGTGCCCATATCGGACAAAACCTCATCTTCATCTGAGAAGTACACCAACTCCTCAGGATCCTCCTCCTCTTCTTCATTCTTGACTTCTCCTAGAGCTATAATCATTTCTTCATCGATAACTTCACCATCTCCATGAGGTGGATGAAGTTGAGCGTACAGCAGGTGGACATTCTCATGAAGAATGGCATTGTCCATCTCTATGTCTTCTACGTAGAACTCTAGCTCATGGACGCATTCATTGGCCGCATCCTCTCGTGTCCAGGCTTCATTCCGTAGCTCCATGGTCATGGTGATGCCCCTTTGCATTTCTGCCAACTCCTCTTGATCTTTGGCATGAACTCGACAAAGAGTGTTGAGCTCCTTGTTAAGGTCCTTGATGTTGGCGGGGTTGCTTGAAGATCCTTCATCTCCTAGGGTCTTGGCACTACCTTCACCAAGCTCATGACAACTGGGGATTCTTCCAGAACTTGCTCAACTAGAATTGTTTCACTCTCAGGTTCTACATGAAATAATAGCATATGCTTCAACATGATGATAATGTAAACATTATGCTTTCATGGTGCATGAAATATAACAACACCTTGAATACAACTTTCCTCCATGGTACAGTTACAAGCCAAACTAACCAAACCATATTCGTAATGGATGTGACCACTCTAGTACCAACCACTTCGGTGAGCTCTCCGACCACTACGGTGAACTCTCCGACCACTACGGTGAACTCTCCGACCACTGTAGTGAACTCTCCGACCACTGCGGTGAACTCTCCGACCACTACGGTGAACTCTCCGACCACACTGATCTTGAAACCCTACTGGTCACAAAACATGACCAAAACAAGATCAAGCACTAATCTAACACTTAGGGTTTGCTTTTATTTATTTTTGAATTAATTTGGAAATAAGCCCAAAAATGAACTTGTTCCAAATGACCTCAAAATTTTATGTAAGCTTCCTCATGACAAATTAGTGTACCAAAACAAATTTCATAATTTTTGGAATTATACAGTGGCCTACAAAAATCATAAAAATTGCATTTATCAATTAATGGACTGAATATTTGAGCATTAAAAATTTATTCAAATTTCAAGTTTCAAATTTTTAAATCATACTAGAGCATGTACAGAAGCTACACACAAAATTTTAGAATTTTTGGAGCTATCATGAATTTCCTACAAATTCCCAAAGTTTCAGCACTATTCACAAATTCAGAAAATAAAAATCATCACTGTTCTTCTTCCTCACTCGCACTGACAGGCTGACCCCACCCGTCAGTGACTCAAACTCGTCACGACGGCGCTGCCCTCACTGACCGGCCGCAAAATGCGCCGACAGTGACGCTTCGGTGAAACAGACCTCACCAAAATGATCTACTACTTTCCCTGAACCAATCTCAGCTATCAGAAAGGAAAAAGGTGCACTGGAGACACCTCCACGCCGGGCATGGCGGACTGGGCACGACGGTGTACGGCGTAGCCATGGTGATGCTGTAGTAGGGACTAAAGCAAAACGGTCTTCACATTCAGGAGCTCACCGTGATCACGTAGGTAGACTCGGTAAAGGCGGAGATGTACTGGATCGATGGGACCACATGAGACCGAGGATGGCGGAGCTCCGGCCGGTTCCGAAGAAGACAAAGTCGCACAGCGGCGCTGGACTTCCAGGGGCGACACGATCAGGCTCGGGAGGAGCAGAAAGATGAGGTGGAGCTTCTAGCCAAAGCAATTGGCCCTAGATACTACGGCGAGGACGAATTGCACGAGTGCGGGCAAGACACCGGCGGCGAGCAGTCGACAGAAAAAAAACTCCGAAATGACGACGGCGTGCTCCTATTTATAGCAACAAGGAGGGCGTGCGGTGTTGACAGCACACGGACGAACTCGCCACGGAGGTATTGGCATGTCACTGCGCGTGAAAGCGGCGAAATCCGATCGGCGGTGATCTCCGTGTGGCGCCGGCAGCAAGCAGAGAAGTGGAGGTTGATTTTTGAAAAAATTACAGAATTGCCACTGCATCCATTTTTCAAGTTACTCACAAATTTTCTAAAGAAGTTGAAAATCTCCAAAAATGAAAGTTGTTCAATTTTTCAAACTCTACAACTTTGCTTCTAGAAATATTTTCAGATTCTGCCTCCATTTTGAAATTTGAATTTGGGGTGCATTTGAGCATTTGAATAATTTCAAAATTACTCCAAATTTTATATGTAAACTTGAAAAACTTTGAATACCAAGGTTGATCTACATAAAATAATCTCCAACTTTGCTTTTTGCCTCAACCCCAAATTCCACATGGGTTTTGAATTAGTAAAAAGGGGCAAAAAGGACTTTTATAAATTGAATTTGAATTCAAATTTGATTTGTCTTCCTTTTACTTAAATTTTGATTTTTGACCAGTAACATGGCACATTAGGGTTATTTAAGTCAAATGACACATGACCTCACATGATCACATGAAATTTGACCCTTGTGGTCATGATCTTTATTTAGGGTTTTAAATCACATCACATGAAATAACAACATTATGAAATAAACCTTATTTAGTGAATGCATTCAAATCTTTATACTATATGAATGCTTTGCAATGCATATGATGACATGTCAAATTTTAGTGTTAGGTGAAAACACCAAAGGTGTTACATAGTGGCACTTTGATAACCATATTCCGATACGAGTTTCACTCCTCTTAATAGTACGGCTATCGATCCTCAATGTGATCACACTCACTAAGTGTCTTGATCACTAAAATAAAATGGCTCCTACTATTTATACCTTTGCCTTGAGCCTTTTGTTTTTCTCTTTCTTCTTTTCCAAGTTCAAGCCTTTGATCATCACCATGCCATCACCATTGTGATAATCTTTGCCATTGCTTCATCACTTAGAGTAGTGCTACCTATCTCATGATCATCTTGATAAACTAGGTTAGCACTTAGGGTTTCATCAATTTACCAAAACCAAACTAGAGTTTTCAATGGGCTAACACCTCAGAATGGTTGAGAGATAAAGATTCTTCTTCAACTTGATGCGACTTCCCACTTAAGGCATCAGCCACACATTAGCTTTTCTCGGGTGATAATGAACATCTAAGTTATAATCTTTGATTAACTCAAGCCACCTCTGTTGCCTCATATTCAACTCGAATTGAGTGAAAATATATTTGAGGCTCTTGTGATCTATAAAAATATGTACTTTATTTCCCAATAGGTAATGTCTCCACATTTTTAGAGCATGCACAACTGCGGCTAGCTCTAAATCATGGGTGGGATAATTCAACTTGTGCTTTTTCAGCTAACGTGAAGCATAAGCGATCACACGTTCGCCTTGCATAAGCACAAATCCCAGTCCAGTCCTAGAGGCATCACAATACACATCAAATAGTCTATCAATATCTTGATGGGCAAGAACAGGAGCAGAGGTAAGAAACTTTTTAGGGCTTTGAAAGCTTCTTCACAAGCCAGACTCCATGTAAATTTGACATCCTTCTAGAGCAACTTGATCATTGGTTGAGCTATTTTGGAAAAATCAGGGATGAAGCACTGATAATACCCAGCAAGACCAAGGAACTGATGAATCTGATGCACTGACTTTGGAGATTTCCAATTTAACATGTCCTCCACCTTGCCAGGATCCATAGAGATACCTTCAGGTGTCAGGACATGTCCCAAAAACTATACTCGATCCAACCAAAACTCACACTTGCTGAATTTGGCATATAGCTTGTGTTCCCTTAACTAAGTCAATATTATCCGAAGATGTTGTGCATGCTTTTCATTGTTCTTAGAGTATATCAAAATATCATCAATGAACACCACTACAAACTTGTCTAACTCCGGCATGAAGACTGAATTCATGAGATATATGAAGAATGCAGGAGCATTGGTGAGACCAAAAGACATGACTAGGTACTCATAGAACCCATACCTAGTAGAGAAAGTTGTCTTTGGTATATCCTGTGGCCGGATCTTAATTTGGTGATACCCAGAATAAAGATCAATCTTTGAAAACACCTTGGCATAAGCCAACTGATCAAATAAAGTTTCAATACAAGGTAAAGGATACTTGTTCTTAATGGTTACCACATTGAGAGGGCGATAATCCACACACATCCGAAGAGTGTTGTCCTTTTTCATAAAAATAGCTAGACAACCCCATGGTGAAGAACTAGGATGGATGGATCCCTTCTCCAATAATTCCTCTAGCTGCTTCTTCATTTCTGCTAGTTTCTTTAGAGCCATGTGGTAGGGACGCCATGAAATAGGAGCATTACCAGGTTCTAACTCAATGGCAAACTCTACATCCCATTCCGGTGGTAACCTAGGTAGATCTTTGGGAAAGACATCCAGAAACTCACAAACCACAGGAATAGAAGCAAGGTCAGGAGAAGCTTCAGCATGAGCAACGATTGGCAATGCGGGGACTAAGGGCATAAGGAGAGACATTCTATCCTTGAAAGAAGGAAGCTTCAAGTCAACAACTCTCTGCCTAAGGTTCAGGACTACCCCATAATTTCTCAACCAATTTATTCCCAAAATTGCATCTATGCCTTGCCCAGGCAACAGCATTGACTAGAGACGATAAGAGTGAGTTGCTAGCACTAGTCTCATTATGTCCGTCCGAGTGTCAACGCACAACTATGCACCCAGAGTTCTGATTCTATAGGTAATAGGAATAGCCATAGTGGATATATTATGCCTTTGTGCAAACCCCATACTCATCAATGAATGTGATGCACCAGAATCAAATAATACATATGCTGGGTGGGAATCAATGGTGAACATACTTGCCATCACAGGCTCTCCCTATGGAATCTCCTCAGCCTCAGTGAAGTTTACCTATCCCGAGCGGCTCACGGGCACCTTCTTCTAGATGATAGTCCTCTTGACCAAATGACAGTTGGCTGAAAGCTGAGAAGACTAGGGAGGCTGATTCTGAGGGCACTCTTAGGCACAGTCACCTTCCTTGCCACACTTGAAACAAGCACCTAGCTTGTTCCCCTATCCCTGACAAGGCGAAACCTACTGTCCCTAAGGCTGTTGCACCTGCTGAGTAGGTGCACGGTACTGAGTAGGAGGTGCCTATTGAGTCTACTGAGTCTGACAAGATGACTATCCACCCATAGAGGGACAGGACACCCTCCTCACAACCTATATCTTCTGAGACTGTGAGTGACTAGAAGACCTAGTGATCACCCTCTTACGCTTCCACTCAGCCTAAGAGTCAAGCTGAAGTCCCTCCATAGCAATGGCAGCATTCATCAAAGCACCAAAGGTCTGATAGCCCCCTATATACAGCTTCTCTTACAAGATGCAAGAGAGACCGTGATTGAAATAGTCTATCTTCTTCTCATCAGTATCCACATGAGTCTCAGCATACTGTGCAAGATGGTTGAACTTGTTCACATACTCCATCACAGTCAAGTTTGCTTGCTTTAGCTCTAGAAACTGGGATAGCTTCCTGTTCAGCAAACCAGTAGGAATATAGTACTAATGGAAAGCAGTGGAAAACTCTCACCATGTCATATGGTGGTCCACAGGCTACATGGCTTTGAAAGTGTCCCACCAAGCACTAGCAGGTCCTAGAAGCTACTATGCGGCAAAGCGCACCTTCTACTCATCAGTCACATTGAGCAGCTGAAACTTCTGCTCTAGAATACGAAGCCAATGCTTCACGTCTAGAGGTTCAGCAGTTGGCATGAACATGGGCGGGTGTGTCCCCAAGAAGTCCTAATAGGAATAGGACCTCTCGGTACCATGGGCACCACCCCTGTTCTCGCCATTACCCCTAGGGCCTCCACGAGCGAAGCCACCAATAGCATGTGCCAGCATCTCTAGGGCACGAGCTGACTCACGACGAGCAGCCAACATCTCAGCCATCATCTTGACATAGGTCATCGAAGGCGGTGGTGGTGGCAGAGGAGGAGAACCAAGGAGTGGGGCCTCGTGGCTCTCCCTATTGGGATTGCCATGATCATCGCCATGGCCATTTTTGCCATGGTCTTCACCAAGACCACGGCCCATCCTAGCACTGGTGCTCCCACGACCAGACCTCAGGTTCATCTGTAAATAGATAGGAACCCACTATTAGGGACTAGGCCTCCATACTTAGAAACAAAAGGCTAGAGAGATGATAAGGCCCAATAAATTGATACATGCTACAACTTTTCCTTAAGAGCTAAAGCATTTTTTATTTATTATCCTATCAATTTACTATCCAAAAATTATACATGTGGGTGAAAGCTCTAGTTTGGTTTTGGTGAATTGATGAAACCCTAAGTGCTAACCTAGGTTATCAAGTGATCATGAGATAGGTAGCACATTCCAAGTGGTGAAGCAAATGAAGATCATGACATGATGATGGTGATGATCTAGTGCTTGGACTTGAGAGAAAAACAAAAGGCTCAAGGCAAAGGTATAAATGGTAGGAGTTATTTTGTTTTGGTGATCAAGACACTTAGAGAATGTGACCACATTTAGGTTCGATAGCCGTACTATTAAGAGGGGTGAAACTCGTATTGAAATATGGTTATCAAAGTGCCACTAGATGCTCTAACTCATTGCATATGCATTTAGGATCTAGTAGAGTGCTAACACCCTTGAAAATGTTTTGTGAAAATATGCTAACACATGTGCACAAGGTGATACACTTGGTGGTGGGCACATTTGAGCAAGGGTTAGAAAACTTCACCGGCGGAGTGTCCGATAGTCCGATGGTGCCACTGGTGCTCTAAACTCAGGTGAATGTGGTCACTATAAGTGACCGGACGCTGGTCTCTAAAGGACCGGCGTGTTCGATCAGTAGCAGCAGAAGAAGCGCAGCATCGGTCGTCGACCGGACGCTGGCGCTGAAACGACTAGATGCTGGCTAGCTACGTCCGGTCACACTGACATGGTCATGCACAAGGGAAATGCCAAGTGACCAAACACTGGGTGAGTCCGGTCGAGCATGACTGGACACGTCTGGTCGTGAAAAATCATCCCTGGAAGCTTACTGGAAACGACCGGACGCTGAGGTCCAGCATCCGGTCACTTCGTAGTAGCGTGTCCAGTCGTCACTTGACCGTTGAGATTGGGCGGTCAACATTTGAAGAGAGGGGACATGTGGCACGCATCGTGTGACTGGACGCTGAGGTCCAGCGTCCGGTCAATATGACCGGAGCGTCCGGTCACCCCGTGTTGTGCCTAGTGAAAGTGTACAATGGCTCTATTTCATGAGGGCTTCTATTTAAGCCCCATGGCTAGCTCAAGCTCACCCTCTTAGCGATTTGTATTGACATAGCAACCTTGTGAGCTTAGCCAAAGCCCTCCCACTTATCTCCATCATTGATTCATCATCTTTGTGAGATTGGGAGAGAATCCAAGTGCATTGCTTGAGTATTTGCATCTAGAGGCATTTGGTGTTCGTGTTTCGCTGTGGGATTCGCTTGTTACTCTTGGTGGTTGCCGCCACCTAGATGGCTTGGAGCAGCAAGGATCATCAAGCGGAGGGTGGTGATTGTCTTCGGCTCCAATCGTGGTGATTACGAGGGGTTCTTGACCTTTCCCCGACGAAGAGCCAAAAGGTACTCTAGTGGATTGCTCGTGGCTTGTGTGATCCTCATCTTGTGTTGGTTGTGCGGCACCCTATTGAGGGTTTGGCGTGTGATGCCAATTAGTGCGTGAACCTCCAAGTGAGTGAATCGCCACAATGAGGAGTAGCTTGTCGGCAAGCAAGTGAACCTCAGTAAAAAATTATTGTGTTCATCATTTGATTCTAAGGTGATTGGTCTTCATTGGTATTCATTCTTGTGATTATTTGGCTCCTTCTTCGACACGGCGGTATAAACAAATTGCTCACTCCCTTTACATTACCGCAAACTAGTTGTCATGCTCTTTAGTGTAGCTAGTTGTGAGAGCTTGTTAGTTTGGTTAGTGTAGCTCTTTAGTTAGCTTTTGAGAGCACACTAACTTAGTGTAGTGTCATAGCTATTGTGTGAATAGAAACTATATAAACTAGAATTGTGGTAGGTGGCTTGTATTTTTAGTAGGCTAGCGCAACACTTGCTTCGCCTCATAATTGTCTAACTGGTTTGTTAAGTGTTGTTGTAGAAATTTTTAATAGGCTATTCATCCCCCTCTAGCCATTAGGACCTTTCAGTGGGGGAGTTTAGTTTAAGCAAGATTATCTTTTCATGATGCATGGATCGACCTATTCGTTCGCTCACACTAGAATATAGCGGCATTCGTACATAAATTTTGGCACATCGCACACTCACTTCCCGTACGCTAAATGATTCTTACACAGCGTAAGTTAGTGTACCTATAGAAGATTGATTAGATAAAACTAGTGTCACTATCCTAGATAGACCATATTACTAAGGCTTATACTTATTTACATAATTTATCACATTCTACTTTTCGCAAAGTTTTTGTAGGTCAAATTTTAGGTTTTGAAAAGAGTTTTTAAACTCGTAGACTCATTATTGGTCTTTGATACTAACTGTGACAGAACCGCCTGAAATAATAGGCTTTCGGGGGCGCTCGTCTTCCACTAGACACTAAGCACCCTGAAAGTTAGCTACATGAGATAGTTTTGTCGAGCCCACCCTAAGGGAGAACTTGAAACAATCCATGTTTTACCGTCAGGATCTAATAATGAGTATGAGCTTACAACACTTAGTCCATTTCATACAACAAGAGTTCTTGGAAATTATTTATTATAATACCAGAGTGCAGAGTGCGATAATTAAATAGCAGAATGAAAATAAACATCTAGTGAAAATGATATAAGGATCCGTCTGTGCCCACCAGAAGAATCCTCCACACAAGAGCTACTCCTCAAACTGCACCTACAACAGGGGTAAAATAAACCCTGAGTACACAATATGCTCATAAGACTTACCCAACTAGTGGGAATAGTTTCCTGATTCTTAAGGATATGATAGGCAATATGGGTTTGTTGTTTTCTTTTTGTTTGCAAAAAAGCATTACTAGAAGTACGTCCTTAAGATCAAGTTTTATTAGCAGTCATGATTACTTCATTAGCTAACCATTCTAGGTAAGCACATGTTCTACTTTCAAACAAGGGTTGAGCAATCAGAACCATCTTTCATCTTCTAGTTCTTACTACGGTGCTAAACCATAGCCAAGTCATACCATCTCACAGAAATAGTGATTTGTGAATCAATGTATCCCCGCTGGGTACCTCGAAACACACACCCCGTTTGTACCCAAGGCACAATGAAAACCAACCCATTCCACTCCTATCAAGGGGTCTAAGTCTCCGTCCAAACTTGGACTCCAAGTCCCCACACTTGAGACCCGATCTCAATATGGTGCTTAGACCTCAACCTTTCCCTACCTCTAATTAGTTGGTCCAGAAAGAGCCAGAACCCATGACAAGAGCATAACGAGCTTTCCCGCTCCCATAAGCAAGTATGTGCTCAAGATAATAAGTCTGTGACCTGACTATCATCCACAGCAATGGATGATCCTTAATTGACACGAACAGGGAAAATAGTGTAACCAAGCTAAGCCCCGTTAGCCAGGGGACATAACCTGTTACACCCACCAATACCCATACCAGATCCCTGCCCTGTCTCTATTTTTTCTTTCATCATTTATTATGAGAGTAATAATAATCACCTATTGTGAGTAACGGCAAGTTACTCACGCTACCGAAAACCTAAGCATAGTAGCTACTCGAACCTATACTAGTAGGACTCATAGGACAGTTATATCTATGTAGGTGGTTTTCATAAGATTCCTATAACATAAATGCACATAACATATATAAACAGTGATTATAAAAAAATAAGGGGTTATGCACCTAGGCTTGCCTTGGGCAGGTGCGGTGTTAGCTGAGTAAGTCAGTGGTGGCTCTAGGACCTCCTCCTGCACGAGAATCTCCTCCTCGTACTCCTCAACATTCTCCTTGAACTCATGATCGCCGGTGGTCATGATCTCCGCCAACTCGTTCTCTACATGCATGCGATGATAAAGCAACACTTAACATTTAAGCAACAGCAACTCTTAAACTAAGAATACACATACTAAGCTAGCTCTAATGACTAAGGTACTAAGCTAACTATCATCTTTACCAAGCAAAGTGTTGGGTTCAACTAACAAACACCTAGCTTTATAAATGAAGGATATATCTTTATTTCTACTAATGATTTAATGTATATTTGAAACAAAGAACATTTAACTACCCAAATGCTTAGTCTATTCTAAAGCTACAAAAATTACAGTGAGCACATAATAATACAATGAAGTTACTATAAAAAATTTTAGGACTAAAGCTATCACTAATTTTACCACAAAAATTCCAACAATAATTCTCCTAACAATATTAAACATTTTCAAATGATTTAATAGCTCCTAGTTTCAACATATACATATATGAACGAAATACACTAACAGATAGAGCATAATTTTAGGAACCTAACAAAATTTATTTCACAATTTTTGGACACCTACATGATTTTATATGATTTACCAAATATCAGCTCAAAAATTAAATTAGAAAACAATTTCCAATTCCTTATGAAAAAGAAAAATGAATTCTCCCACGTAGCCCACGTGACACAGCGCACACGTAGCGGCCCACAGGCACGGCCCACGTGAAGACCAACCGCGCCGAGGAAAGCCCGCGCGCGCTTGCGATTTAGCAAAAGAGACCTCGAACTTCTCCCATTACAACTAAGTGCTAACACTATTTCCCCCTCTCTCAAACCTTCTCACTTAACCCCCTGACTTTCCTAGAATTCCCCCATGTGCACCCCTGGCGACTTAGCGCATGGCGGCAGTCACACAGCATGGTCGCGTCGGCCACCAAGGACCTGCGTCGACCCTCCTAACAGGCCGGTCACCATCTCCGACCCGAGCGGTTATGCTAAGCAGCGATGTGGGATGACATGGCTTGCTGAGGAAGGCTGCAACATCGCACGGCCATCCAAGATGCCGGCGCCACTGTTCCGGCGAGCTGGGGAAACTACAGACCAAATTAGTTAGCGCGTGAGCATCAGGAGACCTACTGTGGACCTAGCTGAGGTGACGGTTGGAGAAGAGGGTGATGGAGAAGGGCTGGCCATGTGCAGCCAAACCGTGCGGCGGCACACCACGGTAGCACAGCCACATCAACGATCATGGAGAGGCGGTAGCGGTTTAGCTAAGGCACGTAGGGTGAAGAGATGGTCAAGGCGATGCTAGTGGTGCAGGTGAATTGGCTCCGGAGGGACGATAGGAGGGATGCCCTCGACCATGGCCAGATGTGGCCTTTATGGCACGATGGCGAGAAAAACTCCAAATTGGAGCTTGGCCTTGCATGGTCAATGCTGGGTAGGGTCAGGTAGCGAGAGGACGTGATGTTGAAACCATGGATGCACTAAATTGAATGGAGGTGATCGTTCGCTGGGTAATTTGATGGCGTGGCTCGACGGCGGCAATAGAGGGAGAAAGAGAGAAAGAGATAGAAGGGGCATGGCACGTGGGCTCAGCTCGGCCTCGCCTTGGAGGGATGTGGTTAGAAGGCCCACGCTAGCAGATAGGCGCACATGTTCACGATCGGCGTGGGCCACGCGCCGTAGTGCCATCAATGACAAGGCGACGGCGAGCCTGGCCACGTGCGCTCGGTAGAGGCAGCATCGCACTGGGCCAGCAGCGGTGTAGAGATGTAGAGGGAGGCATGGACATGATGGTGCGGCAACGACATCGACAGCGGCTACGTCACGGAGCAGGATGGGTCGATAGTGCGGTAGCACGGTGGGGCCGATGGCAGCACCGCCTAGCTACGCAAGCAGCAGTGGTGGCTCCACACACTAGGAGCCAGCGGCGGCCATGCACAGCAGCAAGCGTGCATGCGGTACAGCCAACATGGTGACACCAAGCGCCTGAGCGTGGTGACCATGCCCATGCGGCCAACCAGCCCAAGACAGTGTCATGCACTAATTTTAAAGCGCCTATAAAAACTAAATGGTTGCTTCTGGACCTAAACCATCTTCACCATGCTCAAGATGACATATGAGACTACCAAATCAAGCTATAACACTATACCACCCCTGAAAGGACATAGGATGCCACCTAGAGGGGGGGTGAATAGGCGTTTCTAAAAATTAACACCTTTAAATGCGGAAACAATTAGTAAAGGGAGTTTCCAAAATGGAAACCCCAAATAAGAGTAATACCACCCCTCACAAGTTAGCCACAGAGTATTTAAAAGATACTAAATAAATCTAGGAGCCACAATCCTACAACACAACGATTAGCGCAAGGATCAAATAAATTCAGCACTGAGCTCTAATACCGGACGTGTCCGGTAGGTATACCGAACGTGTCCGGTAGGTATACCGAACGTGTCCGGTATGCACATGTTCTGTAGAAAAGCAGTGCACAGTGATCAATACCGGACGTGTCCAGTATACACGATTTCAGCAGAACAGCCCCAAACTTGCTCCCTTCGATTTCTATCTTCAAACCACACTGTAGGTATCTACTGGAGATGACAGTAAACATAGAGAACCTACACAAGAGCTAGAGCAACACAAATATTGAATGAAATGCAAATTGAGACACAATATTTGTTTTACCGAAGTTCAGACTCGTTTGAGTCCTACTCTACGTTGAGGGGGCTACGGGCGACCCAGCGAAGGTCAGCCCTAGAGGGTACCATGAAGGTCACTCTAGCCGAAGTCTTTTCCAACTCCTTTTCCTCCTTCCACTAGATGATTCCGAGGCGGCGGAATCGACCGTTACAAACTTTTTGAGGCACACCACAATCTCTCGGGTGCTCTCCAGCGACGCCTAACCGTCTAGGACCGAAGAGTCCAAGAGTAACAAATGCAAATCATGAGATTGACAATATGCACAAGTGCTCAAGTGGTTGGATTGCTCTCATTTTGAATTTCACTCAACCCATAATTTGATTTGGCAAATTTGATCAATCACTCACTAAGAGAGGGTTGGGAGAGTTGGCAAGGCTAAAAAATGTGTGTGTGTATTAGCAGAATCAGTAGCCTCCAAAGGTGGAGGCTTGGGGGTATTTATAGCCCCATTGAAAAACTAGCTGTTTTATAGCCGTTGCCATATCGGACACGTCTGGTATGCATACCGGATATGTCCGGAATGACTTACACTACGCCAACGGTAACTAAGTTACAGTGAAGTTGTGAGGCATCAGAACTCCCGATGAATGCCGGGACTCTTGACCCTCAGCAATTTTGAAAACCATGTAACTGAGTTGAAGTTAGTGAGGTGTCGGAGGTGTCGGAACTCCTGACGCATGCCAAAACTCCCGACCCTCAAGACTTTTGAAAACTAGCCGTTTGCCTCTAGTCATCCATACCGGACACGCCCGGTATGACCAGGACAGTAAACCCTCCAAGTCAGTTGAAGTGCGAGACGTCGGAACTCCCGACCCATGCCGGGACTCCTGACCGTTGAAACTCCCAACTTATGTCGGAACTCTCGATGAACCAACCCGAGAACAAAAGTTTTAGTACTGCTGGGTTAATACCGAACACGTCCGATATTGCCAGACCAGCAAAAATAAAGTTAGCTCTTTTGTCGCTCAAATACTCAAAACTCACATGGGTTGGCTTGAGCACTTATGAAACATTATCTATCAACATGATGCATCCCTCTTAATAGTACAGCATACCTATTAAACTCAAGATCAAAGGAAAAATGAATTTATACCACTTGAGTTGATCTCTTTAGAATTGATGTCGTTCATTCCAATCTTCATCAAGTAAGGGTGCTAACATGTTGATGTTGATCTTTTCACTTGAGCATAGCCATCTTGAGCATGTGACTTGATTCCATACATCAAATTTGAATAATCCCAAATGTATCAAGTCACTTTCATCAAACATTCCAATAGTGATTTGATCCTCCACATAAACATGAACATCATAGCTTGATTAGTACCTCAACTAAATGCAAGTACTTCCTTCTTCACCCTAGTTAGGTTCTTCGGCCGCCAAGCCATCACTTGCCCTTCACCCTTGCTTAGTACCTCGAAGCCTTTTCTTGCTATCTTCACCATCTCAAGCCATCAAGTCACATATGAGACCAATCCATATGCAATCCCTTATGTCTCATTAATTAATTTTTACAAGCTTGCTTTCAAACTAGTACATGGAAATTCCATAATAATTAAGCCTTTGCATGAATTCCATTTGCATTATTGTCTTGTGCTTGAACTAGATTGTTTATACAACAACACATCATTTTGGCTTTCATTAAGTACCTGTGAGATAACCTATTACCTGTCCATACTTAGTAAATGGGTTAGTCCTTTAATCACGTTGTCATACAATCATCCAAAACCCACTAAAGGGCTAGATGCACTTTCAATCTCCCCCTTTTTGGTGATTGATGACAACTTGATTAAAGCTTACACAAGGATATAAACTTTTAAACTTTTGGGTTCAATGATTTATGAGAGGCTCCCCCTTAATATGTGCTTATGATTAGAATTCACAAAAATGACCTCAAATGTCAATTGCACATACTAAAACATATAGGAGACTCCTCCTAAATCATTGCATCCGTGGGGTGCATGTGTGTGTGACAAAGTGAAACCGTGATGCATATGACAAGATATATCACACAAGAATAAATATAAAGGCATCACATCAAATATTTTCATTCTAGCATGCATAGTCCTTATAAAAATAAATATAACACATGTAATTCACACATAGCACTCATTACATATTTTGTCAAGTCCATAAACCACTGATATATAAATAAAGATCATGTCTCAAGAGATACATAGATAAAGCATAAGTAAGTCTCATCTCTCACATGATACAATCCATCTCAAATCCAAGATACATCAATGAGGCTCAAAAACAAGAAACTACAGCATGTAGTACATATCTTCAGGTACAAAGATAAGCAAATGAAACTATCCTGATGCTTTAATCAGTCTCTCTCCCCCTTTATCATCTATCACCACAAAGGTCCAATCAATGACATACTAAGGACAAAGGGGCTACAAGCTGTCACTGAAAGCTAAGATCACTCATCATCATCATCTCTACCAGCATCCTCATCATCTGAGCGTGCAACACCGGCTGGACGAGAACCACCTGCACTAGATAGGTCATAGCCACCAGACCTGTAGTAGCCGCCACCACCTGTGAGGTCACTCCACCAATCTGAAGCAAGGTCGTCTGTAGTACTGGGACATGGCTAAGAGTGAGTAGGCACACAAGTCTGAAGTGGTAGAGTGTTAGGGTGCTCAGGTGCCTGCTGCTGCTATCTCTAAATGAACTCAACATACTCTCTATCATATCTGGCCTGCTGCTGCTCCTTAGTCTTAGGCTCACTAGCTACCTCATCTGATAGTGGAGACCTAGGAGGCTCAAGCTCAAGCCTAGAAGCAATTTGCTTCAAGGTTTGAGTATCCTTCCTCCTAGCCTCCCTCTCCTTTTATTGTCTGGTCTGGATGTCCCGACACATCCCAAATATGGAGCTGAAAAGCCTATGGATAGGCAAGGGAGGACTACCATGATGTGAAGTAGAACATGAAGGAGCACATGGTGGAGGTGAAGCTCCTGCTGGTGCACCACTCCTAGGTGCATCTGCCTCTGGTGTTGCTACTGCTCCTCCTGGTCCTGCTAGAGGTAACCCTGTCTCAGGCAGATCTGCAACAATCTTTAGGGCCTTGTGAATCTTATCATACTTGAATGTGTGCCCTATCACCTGCTCAATCATATACATGATATAAGGAGCAAAACCACAGCCCTTGAGGGGCCTCTCTCCCACACTCCTGATCTCAAACCAAATAAAGTCAAACATGCTGAAAGGCCAAGCATCAGGTGCCATCCTATGGAGTAGGTTCCTGGAATAATCTACAATGTTGCCCTTGTCTCCACCCTTGTAGTCAATAGTCTTCCTGAACATCCTGTCTAGGTATCTATAGGTAGGGTGCAGACCTAGAACCTTCCCCACTGCTCCTCTCTCACCGCCTAGTGGATACATATAGGCAAGCTGCTTAGGGGGTAACACCTACTCGGTGTGGACCCGGACTCTTTGAAGGTCATCCTCTGAAAAGCCAAGGTGAGCGGCGAAGATATCATAATCAACACTATACCACTGGCCCTCAAGCATCTAGTGCATCCACCTCTCATCCTCCTCAATGAACAGAGTAGCATAAAACTGAGCTACTACCTTTGTGTTCCAGTCATGATGGAACTCTATGATCTCATAAACCATAGTGCACTGGCAAATAGCAATAGCATGATCAACTGATGCCTTCTGTAACTCTCTAATGTACTACCAGTCAATCCACTGAGACCTAGCAATCACTGGGTTCCTGGTGAGAATCACACCAGAGTAGTAGTCCAAGTGAAAGGCTATCTGGAAGCGGTGATCATACTAAACCTTAGGTAAGCCTCTTGGATCAACCCTTTGCTCATCTCTAGCTCTCCTGGTCATACCCTTTCCCCTGTAGTCAACCCTGGGACCATAAGAGGGCACATTGGGCAAACATGTCTTAAGGAGACCATAATGCATACCCTGACCAGGCTAGTGCTGAACTGGAGGAACTGGCTCCTCCTCCTCAATCTCCTGCTCCTCATCTGAGCTGTCACCATCTGATCCTCTGTCAGTGCTCTTCCTCTTTCTTTCTTCTCTAGACTCCACTCTGAACTCATCAGTGTTAGTGTCAGAAGAAGAGCTCCCTGATCCCTTTGCATACTGAGTTGCTGCACTAGAGGCAGGCCTGGTAGGCCTCCTGTTGGTTGGCTTGAATCTAGGATGCATTTCCTATCTCGCCTTCTTGTACTTCTCAAGTGCTAGATCATGCATGTGCTTGGACCTCGGCTCCTGTCGTCCACTCATGGCTGCTGTCCTGTATCCAAAGATTTCCATAGAATTTTAGATACATGCCCATAGCTTATTCTCGAATTGTAATTAGACATAGAATCTTTTATCCATGGTTTTACAATCATCTTGACATACAACTATCAAAAAGTTTGCATAACGTAGATACAAAAGAAGCTAAGCCTAACAAACAATTCTAGGATAGGATTGAATCAAAGGAGAGTAGAGAGCCTGCTCTGTTGGGCCATACCAGACACGTCCGGTATGGGCGACCAGCAACCCTAACTAGGGTTCCTCGATTCAAACCATCATGAATCAATTCCAAACTTTGGACATTGCTTCTATATCACCAATGCAGCATATTGACCGAAGGAATTTCAAAATCATGCATTGACCATGTAGATCGGACGAGGTCCGTGATTAGGGTACCTTGAGAGAAGAGATGAGAAGGCGATGTGAAATCTAAGTCCCTGGGCCTTCAATCTTGATGCAAGCCTTCTCCAATGCGATCTCCTTCTCTCCTTCTTCTTGGTGAAGTCCTCAGTCGCCCTAGGAGAGGAAGAAGTCAGTGGCTGGTTTGGTTGGAAGGAGACAAGCCTTCCTAGACCGAAGGGGTATGCTCGGTTTTATAGCCCCACTCATACCGGACACGTCCGATAGCATACCGGACACGTCTGATAGCATACCGGACACATCCGGTATACGTGGGCTGGC